>NC_060208.1:234190000-234392500 GCF_021130785.1 Homalodisca vitripennis | reverse complement strand
AATATGATACCTCTTTGATATTTATTCAAACGGAAGAAAACATTTGTCAGATACTTCTTTTTTTCAGTATTCATGGTTGTCATTTAAAATTTAAATACAACATTGTCTGGTTCTATTGCAGGTTATGTAGTACGAAAAATATACACCTAAAAGTATCGTAAACATAATTTTTCCAAAAGTCTTAAACTTCCATCCGCTCAAATTCATTTCCTGGCTAAGGAATTTTCAGTGCCATAGTTGTGTTTGCCTAGTGTCCCGATCAAGAAAGTTTATACCAACAAAAACCAACTTACATCAAAGCAATCTACTTTCTGCTATTAATTTACTTTCTGTCTCTGATATTTCAAGTGCCATAGTTATAGTTTCCTGAGGAATAAATTTGATATACTAACTTAAGACTAACTATCTATTGCATAATGAGTTAGTTTTGACCGTTTTAATTCACTCCCGGTATCAAGCTAATGAACGTTTTGAGGTTTCTTTCGCGGTATTGTAGTCTTTTAACAAAGACTGTTAATTTGATTTGCAAATCAAACTATGTTTATATTTAATATTTTCGAGACTCTATCTAGGGGATAGCCGCTTGATACGATGAAACCAGAAAGTCGCATAAAATATGAATATTTAGTGTAATATTTGTAAACTCAAATAGTTTCTTCTTATCTAGTCCACAGCTGGTAGGTAAAAGATATAACCGAGGACAAATAATTATTTCGTGACATGACAGAGAGAGAATCTTATAATGAAGGAAAGTAAAATTAATCAAATAAGCGCAATAAGTGATTTTGCTTAAAATCTATGGGTAAAATTTCCTTAAGAAAAATTAACCATCAGCCGCAACCCCAGCCAGTTTTGATTAATGTTGAAATAGGAGTTTATGAAAAAGGTTAATTAAATATATGTAATAAGAAAATTCATCGCAGATCAAATTTTTCTTGGATTCACATAATTAAAACCAACCGTCAAATTACGTAAATAATTGTTAAATAAGCGTTAGTTAACCAGACACGCTTAAAGCTCTTAATTGCAGTATCTTTATCTAGTTATCTCACAGTTAAATAACTTTTATCTTGTGGCAATCGGTAGGTGTATCAAGTACAAAAAATATATTGCAATAGAAAATTTTATTTCCTAATTTTAAATCTTTTGATACACTTCCATACTCTACGTAAATTAATTATGAGCGGCTTTTTACCAAATTATGACAAAGTACGTAATTAATTGATAGCACCTCTACTAATCATTTAATATAATTTGTTAGATAAAAATTCTCTTTATTAGTAAAAGAAATTGTGTAAAATTGGGTCTTCATTTTTGCATTTGGGACTATGTGGTGTTCATCTTCAAATGGCTGCAATAATGTCAAAAATCAAAACAATCCAATGAAATGAAATTTTGCCAAGAATTAAGACGAGCTTAACCACTTAGGAAGAAGGGAATATAACTAACCAAAATTTTGGAATTAAACATTTTCAAAAGTCGTTCATATAAGAAACATTTTTAGTTACATATGATGGACCCTGCTGTTGATTATTCTGCACCATAGAGTACAGAATCCCATAAAGTTTCTCTATTTATTGAAACCATTCTGAGTAAATATTCAACTTTGATAAGTTTTTATACGTTTATATGTATAGTAGTTCTCAAAGGGATTACTGTATCATTCTCACATATTTTAATCTGTTTCGAAAATTGTTGGTAAATTCCTATTCTAGAAAGAACTTACAGAAATTAAACATGCAATAATCAGGTACGTTTTTTGGATTTGTTTTAAACATAACATTTTGGGAGTATCACAACTTTTATTTTTACTATCCGTAGAATTCAAAACTAACACAATATAATGATGCCAATTCATATCAAATTGATTATGTGTCCTTACAGATAATTTGTGAAAGGTAAGTACTCAACATGATTTAATAACTACACAAACGATACATTTGCATACTGTTAGCTATTAAAATTGTATTGTTCTTTCCACTCCTTCTCTATCTTTAAGCTTCCTTCGGCTATTTATTGTGTATATATATTGATTGTAAATACTATTTGCAAAATTCTATACAGTGGTTACACTTAAAATAAAGACATTTTTAGTGACACTTAAAATAAAAAAAATTGATAGTGATAAAAGTTTAACATACATTATATCAAAAGCATATGTTATATTTATCTCATTAACTAGAAGTTTAAAGATAGTTTAGAAGTTTAAAAAGTGTTTGAATTTAAATGAATTATGCTGAAAAAGATGCAAATAGATGGAACAGATTTATTTATTCCTTTTAAATATTGAGTTTCTACGTATTGTTTACGTACAGACCCATAATCCTCTAATTTTATATAATTCGCTCATCAGTAATTCTTGCTATCTCTGCGCTAGTAAAGTGTTTTCCAAGACTCAAAAGAAAATTCGTCATCATTCCAAATTGGGTTATCCCAAATTTGGTTCTTCGAATATGTGTCATGGTGCAGGCGTGTTGGCGGATCCCAAGTAAGTAGATCGGGCTGGTCCTCGTTTACTGCACCGGCTTCAGCTTGTCTTTTATATTTTCGGTGGGTTGAGCTAGGTTTCTTTGTATGAAAAAAATGCGGGTAATTTTCCCGGAGAATTAAATCGCTATCATTGTATCCATTTTTGTTTATGGGTTTAGCGTTTAATTTCGCTTGTTTATTATTTTAATATTCCTTATTGTACGATATTTTCTCTTTTTTTCTGAATGCACTATCCCGGTTTGATTTCTTCGAGTTGTGTACACGTCTTCTTCTATTTTAAGTGGCACTATTCTTTTTCAATCGTGATGTCATAGAAGATTTCTTAGAAGTTTTATATGATCTGGTATCTATCTTCTTTGATAGAACATTTAACTCTGAATCTGAGTTACTTTCAGTCAAGAAGTTTTTGGTTGTTAACGTTAAACCGGATTTTAATCCTCACCAGTGCTGACTTCATTCACAGGTTTGCCAGTCTAGATGATAAAACGTCAAACTTTTCGACGTTCGTTTCATCCAGGAAGTTGTTGGTTGTAGTCGTCGAACTGTCCATTGGTAAAGTATCCATCTCGTCGGTACTGATTTGATTTAGTATGTTCTCGGTTGTCGACATCGAGGCGTTCATTAATGGAACATTTATATCGTCTGTGCTACTTTCATTCAGTAAATTGTCGGTTGTAGAAGTAGTACCTCTCTCATCGTTGCCGGTTTCCTTCATTGGATAGTCGGTTAAAGAGGTCAAATCTTCCTGGAAACTGTCCGAATTGTTCGATTTAGGAATATCATCTGAATCTAGGTTTGAAAATTGTAATTCTGGAGCTTGCTTCAATTTTCCACGTGTCACTGAAGTAATGCACACTCAGAGAAGTAGAAACACACGTCCACATGCCATTATAAACAGCGTAAGTTTGGTCTAAAACAGCGAAAGCTTATAAATAATTCTAGTAATTTAAATAACGTAAGCAAATTAATTATACCAAACGAAAAATTATCGATTATTTTCTGAACGAAAATAGCAAAATTTATCCAACTTTGTTTTTGTACCCCACTAACTCTGAAGAAGTGTTTCACATCATTAAAAATTTAACAATTCCAAATCATGTGGATGGGATGAAGTTCCAAACTCACATATCAAAAGTATCAGTTTCAATTATATCAAAGGCTTTAGCTCTTTTCATTAATAATTGTTTTTCAAATAGTATTTTTCCTGAAAAACTAAAATACTCACTAATTAAATCTATCCATAAGAAAAATGACATGTCAAACTACCTTCCTATAGCTCTTCTTCCAGTGGTTCCCAAAATTGTTGAAAAAGTAAATGCAGTCAGAATTCTTAACCATTATACTAAATATAACATTTTATGTAAAAAATCAATTTGGTTTTATACCCAATTCATCAACAGCCTCAGCAGTTTTTGAACTAATTGACACAATTTTATGTTCAATTGACAAAAAACATCATACTGCATCTCTTTCCTGCGACCTTTCAAAGGCTTTTGACTGTGTTGAACAAAGTATATTGTTAAATAAATTAGAATTTTATGGCTTAAGAGGCTCAGTTCACAGTTTATTATCTTCATATTTATTAAATAGGAAACAAAAGGTGAATTAGAATTTTATGGCTTAAGAGGCTCAGTTAACAGTTTATTATCTTCATATTTATTAAATATGAAACAAAAGGTTACAATTAAAAATAGTTCTTCTGTCAAGTTCTTCCCACTGGCAACTCAATGATCGTGGCGTTCCCCAGGGCTCAGTGCTGGGTCCACTATTTCTCATTTACGTGAACGATCTGTAGTTCTGTTTGCTGACGACACCACTCTTACTATAAAAACAAAATCTATTGAATATTTAGAGAATAAAATTAATCAAGCAACTGACGAAGCAGGACAGTGATTCTCAGCAAATGGGCTACTGCTCAATGAAATTAAAAGCCAATTATTAATATTCTCAACACTACAATCGGCAAGCAAGTATACTAACTTTAACCTAACTAATATTAAAGTAACATCGTCATGAAAAGAATAGAATAGAATAGAAGTCCTATTACTATTTAAAAATAATAACAACTCTTTTCAAAAAAATCTAGTATTGCACCATCATAACATCAGAAATCAACTCTTACAATACCCCATACACCGATTAAAACTATTCGAGTAGGGTCCTTATTATTCAGCTCTTAAAATCTATAATAAATTACCTCCAATTCTAAAGAAGGAGAATTGAATTCCATAAATGCATTTAAAACTTTCCTAAAATGCTACCTCATTAACCAATGAATACTTAAATGAATAACAGTTGTTTACTAGTCCCTATTATTGAATTTTTAGACCAAGTTTACTAAGCTTTGCATATATGTAAGTGTTTCTTGATTAGTTTAGGTTAGTTTATTAGTTTATTTTTAACATTGACAATTCATATGTTTATCTTTAGCTATGCTGAAAATTATAAACCTTTGTGAAGCTTATAATAAATAAATAAATTTTCTTATCAACGTCATTAATACAGCAAAGTCATGGATCGATTCGCTAATTTTCATCTTCACCAAGTAGATCGTAATTATCATGATCGGCGGAGCGTAACACGGTAACTATCAAGTGTATTGATAAAACACTAAGATTAGAATAATTTATTAACAGCCACGAATCTCTGACTGTGACATAAAAATAAAGTATATAAACACTGGAATATTTGTTGAAGATTCATGTTTACACATATTTTAGATTTCGTACATCTCTTACTTTCAAAATGTTTTCTTATTTTTTTGAAATATTAGAAATTATAAAGTAGTCCAAGGTCTCGAATGTAATTATGGCTCGAATAGTTCTGAATAAAATAAAAATTGTACGTTAAACTAAAGTATCAATGTAAAAATAGGGACGATGCTCAATATATGAGAGATTCTAAAACGTTCATCAATTATTTCAAAAGTTATTTATTCCTATCAGTTTTATAGATAATATTGTACTCAAATTCGCTATCGTAGAATTTGACAATATAAACTTTGGTTTTGAATCAGCATACCCCCTAAGATTAGGAAGTTTGTAGTGAACATTGTATGTATCACTTATTTTGTAAGCGCTAGCAAATACTTAAATCGTGGAAATGTATTCACTATTACTTCTCTTCATTTGACCCATCGATAATGATAATATCTCAATCGATTTGGTGCGTACATCACCTATAGGCTATTCCTTTAATGAGTAGTAAAATCCGTCAACTCTGCCGATGAAGATATAAAGACAAATATTTAACGACAACTAGTCTTCAAAAGGATCTGTTCGTTTTCCAGCAATGTCTTTTTGCAGTGTTGTAACATGCAAGTGGTTGACATATTAGTACAATAAAATAACAAAAAAGAATAAAAATCTTGATTGGACTCTGGTAATGAAATACGTAATGAAACTATCTCCCATTCAAGAACTGAAATTAAACTACCCTAACTCTCCTATAGTAGCCTCAAAATAAAGAAATCAAACGTGCTAAGTAGCAAGATATGACCACTTAGACACTCCATCAGCTGCTCGTGCGGCTTTAAACACTTTGACAATCGTTTACTGGCTCGGACGATGAAACTATTGTCTCAGTAGTGAAAAAAGTAAAGCCTCAAAAAACTGGGACATGAACTCATGAGGTGGAAGACTCGCAAGTAGGACACATTAATTGATTTTTAACTTCTGTATATTTAAACTTAAAAGTGTGGTGAGCGTAGGGTTTTGGATTTATTACTTAAAATATTAGTATATAGAGTAATAGAGGGTAGGGCAGATCGACACATACAGGGCCAAGTAGTGTAAAACAATTTTTCTCGATAAAATTATATACAGCTTTTTAGAACTTAAGCGATTCTATAGGTAAAAGTAATGTTTCAGATATGTTCAAGACATAACTATTTATGAAATCCAATTAAAAATGTCCCTAACAATTATTTTATGCAAGAATACATGTAGCTTGGAAAAAGCACTGTACTCCTTCATAATTATGGTGGTAAAAAAACCGGTACTTGTTTGTGGGACCGTACATAAGCGAGATAGTACATAAGTTAGGTCCTGGTGTACATATAATATTGATGAGACAAGCGACTCAGCTTTTAAAAGTACTCGGTGCCAAGGTCAGACTTACTAAAAATAACATAATGTCATAAGGCACCACCATGTTAAAAAGACGTTATTGAAAAAACAGAAATATGGAAAAAGTAAAGTATTACTTTTGTTTTACTTTTTTAACGTTTAAGTTCTTTGTTAGAAACGTCATTAATTATGTATCAAGGCAGGAAAATTATAATTTATAGTAGAGTTGGAATAAGAGTGGATTTTATGAATGGCAGTCATACCGAAGTTCAAATTGATGATTATTATTGTTTTAGAAGTTTAATTTACGCGAAATAGGTTGTACAAAAATAAAGTTTCTTAATTTTGTTGGTATCTTAATATAATTGTTAGTATACAATAACATCTTTTGCAATCAGTTAGTTACGCAATCAGAAACTACCCCAGTTGCGTAAGAATAAAATCACAGTATTCATTTGCACTGCTTTGAATTTTAATATTTGATTCTTAAGATATATTCATAAACCATTTTGAACCCTTACAACATGCTATAAAACTGTATAAATAATATTTGATGTAAATGTAGTGAAAATTCTTCTTATTTTCCTCTTAGCTCTAAATGTCATTACGCAAAATCAATTATGTAATATAAGGAGATGTTAAAAAGTTTTAAAAGTGTATATTATACATATCATTCTTAAGCTACTTTGTATATCAATTAATTTTAAATATAAGGTTTTTATAAATGGAAACGGCGGATTTCTTGAAACAATTAATGACTGAAGGAAACAAGATTTTTCCGGACATTTACCATCGTTCAGTGAAACAATAAATCAGTAACACTGCGTTAATTGAGGCAACATACATTAAATTGGCAGACCAACCAATCAGTCAACTATCAGTCGAGATTAGGCCTCTTTGGTTGCCAATTCTAAAAAGTGAACTAAAGAGAAAATCAAAAGTATCAAACGGATCGGATATTTGTAATAAACCAATGCGGAGTCACAATATGGTTTTAAGAAGTTCATCTCGCATGAACCAATAATAACGAAAGGACTCATTCCTGCCCCCCTTCCTTTTTATTTCCATCATCTTTTTTTGTCTGCCGTGACGATTACCATTGGCTAGTGCCCTCTGGTGGTTAGTAGACGAGTGAAGACGTATTGTGACCTGTATTCCGTAGTTCAGTTTTAATGATTAGTGTTTTGTATAGTTTTTTATTAAGTGCATGTTTATAGGGTTAGTGAAGTTGACAAACAACATGGTGGTTGTGGTTCCTGACTTAGGCGTGTCATAACGCTTTGGTAAGATTTGTTTATTTTAACCTAGTTTGTAATTATGTATTAGGTTAGTTTTTTACCTGAAGAACAGATCAGATTGCAGATCTCGAAACGTAGTGTTACTGATTTCTTGTTTCACTGAACGATGGCAAATGTCCGAAAAAATCCTGTTTCCTTCACAATCCTTCCATCGTCAAAAATAACCTTCAAACAAAGAATTAATGACTGATACTTCTTAACGAAGTGAACCATCGCATGTGTAAGTACCATGGTTTAATTTGAACCAGATAAAACTTGTAGAATTACCATCTCCACCCGTATTGCTACTATGTTATTGCTACTATGTTATTGCTACTATGTTATTGCTACTATGTTATTGCTACTATGTTATTGCTACTATGTTATTGCCTACTATGTTATTGCTACTATGTTATTGCTACTATGTTATTGCTACTATGTTATTGCCTACTCCTTAAAACATTTTACGGCCTACGTATTTGGTCATTACAAGATACAAATGGAAGTCTTTCTAAAATTGTTTCAACATTCTAAACTATAAGTCTTTGTTTTATGACGGCTAATAACTAAACTATATAACTTGTTCTTTTTCGAAAACTCCAACAATCGACATATGTCTGAAACATATAACATATTTTGAGTATTGTGTCATTATAAGAATTGTTTAAAAATGTTCATTGGTTCTTAAAGAACATTTCATTTAAGTTCTTTATTGAAAACTGGTACACAGGAAAAATTTCTATATTTGGTATGGTCTACGTATTAAAAAGTTTTGTTGGTTATTACTAACAAACAAATTAATCTAAGCCATGTAAAAGGCTATTAATGTACCACTATTTAGTTAGTAGCATTTATCGGACGAAAATTATCGAGTTACATTTCTGCATTGCAGATGCTCATAAGCACGTATTGGGTAAATATACACAAAGTGTCCCAGAACTCTCTACCAATCTTCTTATGTATTATTCTTGGACCATATAAAATCAAAATACAACATACAAACTTTCGAAAAATCATTAATTATTTAAACGATCGTTTATTTTTAATTACGCTTTTACATTTTTTTATTTGTAAATGGCTCGTTGTAAAAAGTTCAACTTTGGTTCATAGCTGTATCACTTAAATTCCTAATTAAATTTAAATTAATAACTTTTAAAAGATTTATTTTCAAAATGGTGCCATCTTAAAACATTTAAGCGTAAACAGAAGTGTTTTAAAAACGACATTTTTTAAGTCGCAGTTATAGCATTTTATTATGAACTGTAATTACAAATCCAACTATATCAAGTCCTAGACAATTGGATAATTGAGAAATAAGGGGAGATATTAACTGTTATTATGTGGTAATTAACTTAGAAAAAAAAATAAAGTTAACTATATAACTGTATTAAATATGTTTACACTAAGTTGACACCTGGGATATTAGGATCGAATAAATCAATTAAACACATTAGAATACATTTTTTAACATTTATTGTGGAAAACTAAACCTTGCAATGTGAGCAAGACGATTATTTTTCTAAAATAAAAGTCATATCCTGCAATTTTTTACGTTTCGTTACTTATCAGTGAAATAACTGACTGACATAGGTGAAGGTAACTTTCCTATGGCCTAAATGTGTTTGTGCTGTGCTTGAGTGGTGGATTTTGTGCTGTGCTTGTGTGGTGGATTTTGTGCTGTGCTTGAGTGGTGGATTTTGTGATGGTCTGATCCAGGTTAAAGTGCGTATTTACCAAAAATGTGTAATTGTGATTGTACTGTACGTGAGCTAGACTCAGCAAAGGGGTCATGTCGAGGTCGATTATAATAATTACCAGTAGGGACTAAGTGTAGATGTCCTCTCTGTTTGAAATAAACTTCGTAAGGGTCAAATATAGGGCCATCATAATAATTGTTAGTAGAGTTTAACTGTGGATGTCCTCTATGTGTGCTATACATTGTAGTAAGATCATATTGAGATCGTGGCCGTGATGGTGCTTCAAGAGTTTCATGAATTCCGATGGGATAAGATCCGGGAGGATCGCAAGACGAGTAATGTTGTGATATAGAGTAAGATATGGATTGATTAAAATTGTTCTCTAAATGTAAGTGTCCTCTATGGGTGCTATTCATTCCAGTAGGGTATGACAAAGATTCATTGATATAACTGCCAGTACTGTCTACATGAAGGTTTCCTCTGTATGAGTCGTGCATTCTCATGGAGTATGGTTGAGGTTGATATAAATCATTGTCAGTGTGTTGTAATTGAGGTTGTGTCCTATGTGTGTGGAAATATCCGGTATTAACTGAGCGAGGTTGATTGACATATGAGTCACTGTCAGTAGGCTGTAACTGGGGTTGTCTCCTATAGGTGTCATAAATTCGGTTGGGGTATAGTTGAGGTTGATAGACATAGTTACCACCATATTGTAACTGCTGTTGTTCTCTGTAGATGTCATGAATTTCTTCAAGATCAGACCTGGGTTGATTGAAATTATTCCCAACAGGATCCAGATGTGATAGCGATATTTGAGTGTCAGAAATTCCAATAGAATTGCCAGTCTCCGGTGGAGGTAAGTTTCCATTATGAACTTCATCGTTGCATGTCGCAGTCTCAGGTATGAGGTCCTTAGAGTGTAATCCATTGCTTTTATCACAATTGTAATTATTAGGCTGACTTTCATCATTACTTTCCGAAACACCTTGGGTTTTCATATTTACTGTGTAATGTTCTTCTTTTTTCTTTTGCGGTTTCATGTTCAATTCGTCTTCTTCAAACATGTTATAAATTTTACGCGGGTTTTTCTGCGTTTGCTTTTTTACTCTATTAAATTTAATTGATTTGCCTCTGATTTGGATATTCTTATTTTTATTCTTGAAAGAACGGACAGCTGTCATGCTGGTAGGTTTATCCTTGCTGGTACTTTTAGAACCAATGTTATAACTTTCGTACATTTCATTATTCTTTTGTGGTTTCAACTTCAAACCGATTACTTTAAGCCTGTTGTACATTTTACGTTGATCTTTCTTCATTGGCTTTTTAATTCTATTAAATTTACTTGATTTACCTCTGTATTTCATATTCTTATTGTTATTCTTGAAAGATCGGACAGCTGTCATGCTGGTAGACTTACCCTCGCTAGGAGTATCCAGTAGATTTTCCATTGTAGATTCGGACATTGTCTCGATTGGTGTGGAAGTACTTACTTCTGTATCAGCATTTTCCACAGTTTTCTTGCTGGAGCCATCAATCAAGCTGGTAGAGTTCTCAGTAATGTTGGCACAATATAGGAGCCACAATATGAAAGCATAGGAGCCACACACGCACAGAACAAAAACACAAGTTTCACAGGAATCACTATATACTTGTACGTCGATCCACTTATCAAATCAAACTAATAATCACAATGGATGCCCGAGTATTTATCCTGCTTATATAGTGACGTGATTTTATGTGTAAATATCGCTTCATTAATAATGTTTCGCCTATTAGTTTGAACAATACTATCCTATTATTATTGTACATCAAGTGGACATTTCATTTCACAAGAGACTTGTTGAGAACAATAGTACAATCTATTTTGGAGTAATTTATGGCTGATAGTGACACTTTTACTACTGTTTTTATTATCTATTCTAAGAAAATACAATTGATATTTTGATTTTAATTTATTAGTTGACTTAGAGTTAATTATTTTTCGATGATGCATTACATAAAAGTACACGTGCTTAACTAAATATTTTAGATAATTAAAAAAAACGCAAAGGAATCCTATTAACTTTTTTCTTTTTCTAATAAAATTATGAAATAAGTCATCTCACGCTGACATCTTGAAATATATTATTTTATTTCTTTTTTTTTCAAAACGACTGAAGAAACTGTTTGGGACTGAAAATTTTTCATTCCCAAAGAAAAATATTCTTATTTTCACATTGTATTACGAAACGCTAAGCTTTAAGAATGTAAACTTTGCAAGAAAATATTTCGCGAAGAAAAAAAATTTTAAGTATTGTTGGCCTTATGATATTAATAATTTAAACCGTTAAATTACTATAAAACGCAACCATCATCGCTGCGTAGTAACACCAAAACTTAATAGAAACTACTATAAGTTTTAAAATGAGAACAGACCAAATATTTTATTTATAATAACAGTATAACATATTACCTTGTTAAATTGAACCACTTAACTAATTTTTGCATAGTTTCATAATATATGCATACACCAGTAAATGATGAAATACCCACATTTAGGAACTATATAAAAGTGTGCTATCTCGGAAAACTATGTTTAAAACTCTATCAGACGAAACAATAATGAGTGCAATGTGTGTGTCAGTTGTATCTGACATATTATTGTAATCTGTTGATAATGAATGTTGTTATTTATTTTACATGTACAAGTTTATAGGAACGAGTATATGCAAGTTTATTTTTTTGTTTTAACTACTCGACTTGGGCTTAAAATAATAATTTAATAACAGACACCTCCAGACTAATTTTGTAAGTAATGAACGAGACAGAAAGTAGCCACCATTTTCTTGCAGTAAAGTAGACCACGAGTCCTGTAACCGAGTTCGCTGAGTTTACATTTTGATTTATTCTATGCTCCAAATGTCCTGTGGACTTATAGACACGTAAAGAATCATACAGCAAAATGTTATCTCCTTGGCAGATAGAAAGAAATTACATCAGTCTACTGCGAAGCTTCAGTGACGCTCAGACAAATTCCATTTCTAGATATGCAGAACTTATCATCATAGAACTTATTCTTTTCTATGTAGAAATTACTTGTCAAGCTAAATATAACGTCTTCATAAAAAATCTTTCTCGAATATTCTGCATGTGAGACCTACGACGGGATTTATAGCAGTGTTTAATTAATGAAACTTTTCGTTCAACCCGCACAAAAACATTAAGTTCGTGTTTGAGTGGTTAGGTTACATGTGTTAAAATGTGACATATTTCAACTTCATACGATCTTCATCAGTTTGTTTACAAATTTGTATTATTCTGCTATTTTTTCGTTGCTATCTTGGTTATCCCTAAGAGCAATATAAAAATATGAGGTAGGGCTCAGCTAAATCCTATGTAGCGACATGCATCATCATTAAACTCTAATATTGTCTATATAAAAGTGAATATTTATACAAAATGTCAACTCCAGTTCGTTTTCCAAACATTTTTTGGGTTGATAGACATACTTAAAAGAAATTTAGCTTGACCAAGAATGATATACTTTGATAACACTCAGCCAATAAAATGTATAAATTTGTCTCAGTCTAGGTTAATTGAACCATAAAGAACATTAATGTTCCTAATTTGGTTTCCACATCAATTCCTCATCTTAGTTTTAATACATGTACCGGACGTCACTATTAATAGAGATTATTGCAGATAGAAACATCGCAAGTCGTAACACGTTCACCACACACGCGACGTAAAACATGATGTCCTCACGAAATAAAGCGGTCGTAACTTCCCATAGTAGTCGTTGACCGTTTTTCGGCAGAGTTATGAGACCACTCTCTGGGAAAACGGATCGATAATTCAGCGTAAACACTGACTTACGCGCTGCTGGTTAAATTTTGAGAAACGAATTTCGAGTTAGAGACTATTACAGGCGGTTGTAATTTAACAGAGCACTTAACTTATTCACTTCCTGTGTTTTACTGCAAGTGGCGTTTGACAGATTAAACGTTTGAGAAACCATTTACAATTTGTATCTGTATCTGTAGCTGTAGACGTATAATCACCTAGATCCTTTATTAGTATTTCTTTAATTGAAGAAATACTTTAAAGTTACCATTGTTACATGATCCACAATTCTTCTTTAGTGGACACACATATAAGTGGACTAATTTCGGGCAGGGACATATGTCACGTGACAATTCAAATGAGTTTCTTTTTGGTTGAAAAGACGATATACCAGTTCATCCCTTCGGAGATCTTACCACCCGTCGTTTTGAAAAGTTGCACAATAGTTCGTACAATTCAATCAGTAAACAGGTGCATCAAACAAACAGTTTACGGTCTAATGGTATCAGGAGAATCGTCCATTCCAGAACAATATCTGCAATCCCTCCATCCTTTGTCTAGTCTCAGTTGTTGTTAATAACCTGTCAGATTATGTCGTCGCTTGGTCCTCTCCTGTTATCAATTTAATAGTTGTAACAGCAGTGTTGAGTATCCCCGACCGTCCTAGAAAGAGGATTATAACATTTATTAGATGTCTTCAAATCTTTAAGAAACAAAAAGAACAAAACGTCGATTAAAGATGGAAGTATTTAATAGAATAATTTTCATATTATTAAGATTATAATTTTATAATAATTTATATTTACATTTTTGTCATCATTTTAATTTTAAAAATAGATTATTAACAATAAAAAGGCGTATCAAGTTCTTATAAATGGGCAAGCAGTTACCCGCCCCTGCGCAAAATTCTAAAAATCGAAGTGCTTAGTCTTCTTAGTTTTTATGTTATATGGTGGAGCTCTTTGATATTATTTTCAAACGGAATTTGTCTTGTTCTATTGTAGGTTATGGTGTACGAAAAAATATACACCAAAAGGTATCGTGAACATAATTGTTCCAAAAGTCTTAAATGTTAAACCGTCCGTTGACTTCCTGGCTAAGGCATTTTCAGTGCCATACTTGTGTTCGCCTAGTGGAACGATCAAGAAAGTTTATACCAACGAAAACCAACTTATATAAAAACAATCTACTTTCGGCTCTTAATTTATGATCTGTCTATGATATTTCAAGTGCCATAGTTATAGTTTCCTGACTAATACATTTTATATACTTACTTAAGACTAACAATTTATTGCATGATTAGTTAGATTTGACCGTTTAAATTCACTCCCGGTATCAAGCTAGGTAAACGTTTTTAGGTTTGTTTCGCGGCATTGTATACTTTATATACTTACTTAAAACTAACAATTTATTGCATGATTTATTGATGATTGTTTTAGATTTGACCGTTTAAATTCACTCCCGGTATCAAGCTAGGTAAACGTTTTTAGGTTTGTTTCGCGGCATTGTATATTTTATATACCTACTTAAAACTAACAATTTATTGCATGATTTATTGATGATTGTTTTAGATTTGACCGTTTAAATTCACTCCCGGTATCAAGCTAGGTAAACGTTTTTAGGTTTGTTTCGCGGCATTGTATATTTTATATACTTACTTAAAACTAACAATTTATTGCATGATTTATTGATGATTGTTTTAGATTTGACCGTTTAAATTCACTCCCGGTATCAAGCTAGGTAAACGTTTTTAGGTTTGTTTCGCGGCATTGTATATTTTATATACTTACTTAAAACTAACAATTTATTGCATGATTTATTGATGATTGTTTTAGATTTGACCGTTTAAATTCACTTCCGGTCTCAAGATAGGTAAAGATTTAAGGGTTAGATTCGCGGTGTTGTAGTCTTCTAACAAATTCTGTTAATTTGATTCACAAATTAAACTATGTTTATTATATTTAATATTTTTGAGACTATCTGAGGGACGGCCGCTTGATATAATGAAACCAGAAAAACACTCATAAAATATAAAGGGTAGCGCATCTACTAATGATTGGGTACGTCAGACCATCGACAAAACAAACATTTTGCTGTCGACAAATCATTTAATATCATTTATTAGATCAAATTCTCATCATTAATAAAAGAAATAGTAAAAAATTTAGTTTTCATTATAGTATTTGGCCTTATATGGTGTTCATCTTTAAATGGCTGCAATAATGTCAGCGACCACAATAATCAAATTAGATGAAATTTTGCCAAGAATTATTGACGTGCTTAAACACTTATTGAGAAGGGAATATAACTAACCAAAGTTTTGGAACTAAACATTTTCAAAAGTCGATCATATAAGAAACATTTTTAGTTACATATAATGGACCCTGCTGTTGATTATTCTGCACCATAGAGTAGAGAATCCCATAAAGTTTCTCTATTCATTGAAACCATTCTGAGTCTGTATTCAACTTTTATAAGTTTTTATACGTTTATATGTAGAGTAGTTCTCAAAACAATTACTGTAACATTCTCACATATTTTATTTTGATTCGACAATTATTCGTAAATTCTTCTTCTAGAAAGAACTTACAGAAATTAAAATTACAATAATCAGGTACGTTTTATGAATTTTTTAAAGATACAATTTTGGGAGTGTTACAATTTGTATTTTTTTATCCTTAGAATTAAAAACTAACACAATATAATGATGCAAATTCATATCAAATTCATTACGTGTCCTTACAGATAATTTGTGAAAGGTAAGTAGTCAACATGATTTAATAACTACACAAACGATACATTTACATACTGTTAGCTATTAAAATTGTATTATTCTTTCCACCCCTTCTCTATCTTTAAGCTTCCTTCGGCCATTTATAGTGTATATATATATATATATTGATTATAAATACTATTTGCAAAAATCAATACAGTGGTTACACTTCAAATAAGGAAATTGATAGGGATAAAAGTTTAACATATATTATATCAAAATCATATGTTGTATTTATCTCATTAACTAGAAGTTTAAAGATAGTTTAGAAGTTTAAAAAGTGTTTGAATTTAAATTAATGATGTTGAAAAAGATGCAAATAGGTGCAGATTTGTTTATTCCTTTTAAATATTGAGTTTATACATATTGGTTACATACAGACCCATAATCCTCTAATTTTTATAGTAATCGCTCATCAGTAATTCTTGCTATCTCTGCGCCAGTAAATTGCTTTGGTTAAGGTGTTTTCCAAGATTGAAAAGCAAATTCGTCATCAGTCCAAATTGGGTCATCCCAATACTTCGAATCTGTGTCATGGTGCAGGCGTGTTGGCGGATCCCAAGTAAGTAGATCGGGCTGGTCCTCGTTTACTGCACCGGCTTCAGCTTGTCTTTTATATTTTTGGTGGGTAGAGATAGGTTTCTTTGTATGAACAAAATGCGGGTAATTTTCCCGGAGAATTAAATCGCCATCATTGTATCCGTTTTTGTTTATGGGTTTAACATTTATTTTCGCTTGTTTATTATTTTCATATCCCTTATTCTACGATATTTTCTTTATTTTTCTGGATGCACTATCCCGGTTTGATTTCTTCGAGTTGTGTACACGCCTTCTTCTATTTTGAGTTGCACTATTCTTTTTCAATCGTGATGTCATAGAAGATTTCTTAGAAGTTTTATACGATCTGGTATCTATCTTCTTTGATAGAACATTTAACTCTGAATCTGAGTTACTTTCAGTCAAGAGGTTTTTGGGTGTCAACGTTAAACCGGATTTTAATAAAACATCTACCTCACCTGTGCTGCCTTCATTCACTGGTTTGCCAGTTCTAGATGATAAAACGTCAAACTTTTCGACGTTCGTTTCATCCAGGAAGTTGTTGGTTGTAGTCGTCGAACTGTCCATTGGTAAAGTATCCATCTCGTCGGTACTGATTTGATTTAGTATGTTCTCGGTTGTCGACATCGAGGCGTTCATTGATGGAACAGCTATATCGTCTGTTATATTTTCATTCAGTAAATTGTCGGTTGTAGAAGTAGTACCTGTCTCATAGTTGCCGGTTTTCTTCATTGTATAGTCGGTTGAAGAGGTCAAATCTTCCTGGGAACTGTCCGAATTGTTTGATTTAGGAATATCATCTGAAGCTAGGTTTGAAAATTTTAATTCTGGAGCTTGCTTCAATTTTCCACGTGTCACTAAAGTAATGCACACACAGAGGAGTAAAAACACACGTCCACGTTCCATTATAAACAGCGTAAGTTTGGTGTAAAACAGCGAAAGGTTATAAACAGTTCTAGTAATTACATTTTCTTATCAACGCCATTAATACAGCAAAGTCATGGAACGATTCGCTAATTTTCATCTTCACCAAGTAGATCCTAATTATCACGATCGGCGGAGCGTACCATGGTAACCATCAAGTGCATTGATAAAACACTAAGAATAGAATAATTTATTACCAGTCACGAATCTCAGACTGTGACATAAAATAATGTATATTCGTTTCATCAATATTTGTAATATTTGTGTATTTTTATTTTTATTTGTAATATTTGTATTTTTCCCACTCCTACATCCTAATTAATGCTACTTCAAATAAGGTGATATATTCTTTAAATTAAAAGTAAATATTAATTTGAAAAGTCAGTATTATAAATATTAGTTCATATCATTACATTTATAGTTAGAAATTAAAATTAAAACTCAGACTATATATTTAAGTGCCACAATTGAGAACAAGTTGAAGTATCTCTTACGGCAATCATCTGGGGAAACTAGAAGCTATTTCAGCAAATTTTTAATATTCGTGAAATAATTTTAGCTTTAATTAGTAAATACATGTTTGAAGAATTTAATTAAAACCGCAGGGCTATTTTTGGCTCAAGTATAAACTCACACTATAAATATAAAATTCCACAAATTTAAACCGTTTTCTGCAAACAGAGCACTCTTAGACAAGGTTTTTTACAGTTCAAGTTTATCCATAGAAAGTTCTTGAAGATTAATGTTTATGTAAATTATAGATTTCGTAAATGTCTTACTTTGAACATTTTTCCTTATTTTCTTAAACTAGTAAAAATCATAAATTATTCCAGGCCCTTAACTGTAATAATGGCTCAAACGGTTCTTAATAAAACAAATTGTGTTTTAAACTAAAGTATCAATGTAGAAAAGGTAGTAATACATAATGAACGAGTCTCTTAAACGTTTATAAATTATTTCTAAAGTTTCAAACGCTATTTATTCATATTAGTTTTATAGATACAATTGTACTCAAATTTCCTAACGTAGAATTTGAGAATAGTAACTTTGGTTTTGAAACAGCTAACCCCCTAAGATTAGGAAGTATTGTACTGAACATTGTATGTATCCACTTATTTTGTAAGTGCTAGCAAATAACTTAAATCGTGGAAATGCATTCACAACTGCTTCTCTTCATTTAACCCATCGATAATGATAATATCTCAATCGATTTGTTACGTCGATCACCTATATTCCTTTAATAAGTAGTAAAATCTGTGAACTCTGCCGATAAAATAACAATTAAGAAGAAAAATAAAAATCTTGATTGGACTCTGGTAATGAAATACGTAATGAAACTATCTCCCATTCAAAACCTGAAAATAAACTACACGAACGCTCATACACTCAGCTAAAAATTAAGAAATCAAATGTGCTAAGTATTAAGATATGTCAACTCAGACACTCCATCAATCGTGCGGCTTTAAACACTTTCACATTTCCCAGCTCAGACGAAGAAAATATTTTCTCATTGTTGAAAAAATTAAAACTCTCAAAAATGTGGTACTGGAACTCATGAGGTGGAAGACTCGCAAGTAGGACACATTGGTTAATTTTTAACTTCTAGATAATTAAACTTTTTGAGTGAAAAGTGTGGTTAGCGTTGGATTTTAGACTTCTTACTTAAAATATTAGTATAGAGTAATAGAGAGTAGGGCAGATCGCCACGTACAGTGGCCAAGTAGTGTAAAACAATTCTTCTCAATAAAATGATATACAGCTTTTTTAATCTTCACCAAATCGATAGGTAAAAGGTTTGAGATATTTTTAAGACATCCATATTTATGAAATCCAAATAAAAATGTCCCTAACAATTATTTTATGCAAGAATACATGTAGCTTGGAAAAAGCACTGTACTCCTTCATAAGTATGGTGGTAAAAAAACCGGTACTTGTTTGTGGGACCGTACATAAGCGAGATAGTACATAAGTTAGGTCCTGGTGTACATATAATATTGATGAGACAAGCGTCTCAGCTTTTAAAAGTACTCGGTGCCAAGGTCAGACTTACTAAAAATAACATAATGTCATAAGGCACCACCATGTTAAAAAGACGTTATTGAACAAACAGACATATGGAAAAAGTAAAGTATTACTTTTGTTTTACTTTTTTAACGTTTAAGTTCTTTGTTAGAAACGTCATTAATTATGTATCAAGGCAGGAAAATTATAATTTATAGTAGAGTTGGAATAAGAGTGGATTTTATGAATGGCAGTCATACCGAAGTTCAAATGATTATTATGATGATGATGAATGTTATGATGATTATTATTGTTTTATAAGTTTAATTTAAGCGAAAGGGGTGGTAGAAAAATAACGTTTCTTAATTTTTTTGGAATCTCAATATAATTGTTATTATACAATAACATCTTTTGCAATCAGTTAGTTACCCAATCAGAAACTGCCCCAGTTGCGTAAGAATAAAATCACAGTATTCATTTGCACTGCTTTGATTTTAATATTTGATTCTTAAGATATTGTTCACAAACCATTTTGAATAAAACAACATTTGTTGTAAATGCTGTGAAAATTCTTCTTATTTTCATCTTAGTTCTAAATGTTATTACGTATAATCAATTATGTAACATAAGGAGATGTTAAAAAGTTTTAAAAGTGAATATAATACATTTCATTCGTAAGCTACGGTATATAGCTAATAATTTGAGATGTAAGGTATTTTATAAATGGAAACTGCTAATTTCTTGAAACAATTAATGTCTGATTCTTGTTAACGAAGCGAACCATATTCAGGATACATATAATGTGGGTAAGAATATGTGGGTAAGAACCATTTTCGTTAATTTGAGCCAGGTAAAACTTGTGGAGTTACCATCTCCACTCATATTGCCACTATGTTATTGCCTACTCGTCAATACATTATACAGCCTGTGTATTTGGTCATTACAAGATACAAATGCAAGACTTTCTAAAATTGTTCCGAACGTTCTGAAGTTATGACTCTTTGTTTTGTTACGGCCAATAACTAACCTATATTACCTGTTCTTTTTCGAAATCTCGAACTATCGGCATATGTCTGGAAACTTGAGCAGATTTTGAGTAATGTGTTATTATAATAGTTGTTTAAAAATGTTCATATGTTCTAAAGGAAAATTTCATTTCAGTTCTATATTGTAACCTGGTAGACAGGAAAAATGTCTATAAATTAAATGGTCAACGTGTTGAAATGTTTTTTGTTTTTACTAACAAACGAGTTAATCTAAGCCATGTAAAAGTACTATTAAAGTATCACTCTTTAGTTAAAAGCATTTATCAAACAAACATTACCGAGTTACATTTCTGCATTTCAGATGCACATAAGCACGTACTGTATTCAGACGACAGCTTATTTTCAATTACGCTTGTACATATTTTATTTGTAAATGGCTCCTTGTAGAAAGTTCAACTTTGGTTCATAGGTATGTCACTAAAATTCCTAGTTAAATTGAAATTAACAACGTTTAAAAGCTTTATTTTCAAAATAGTGCTATCTTGAAATATTTGCCAGCGTAAATACGAGTGTTTTAAAAACGACATTTTTTAACTCGCAGTTATAGAATTTTATTATGAAGTGTAAATTACAAATCCAACTATATCAAGTCCTAGACAATTGGTTGATAAAAAAGGGGAGATATTAAATGCAATTATGTGGTACTTAACTTAACTATATAGATTTAATAAAATTTTTACACTAAGTTGACACATGGGATATTAGGATCAAATAAATCAATAATTTAACAAACTAGAATACATTTGTTAACATTTATTGGGGTAAACTAAACCTTTACAATGTGAGCAAGGCCATTTCGTTTTTCTAAAATAAAAGTCATATCTTGAAATTTTTTTTATATGTCGTTACTTATCAGTAAAATAACTGACTGACATAGAGGAAGATAACTTTATTATGGCCTAAATGTGTTTGTGCTGTGCTTGTGTGATGTGTTTTGTGCTGTGATTGTGTGGTGAATTTTGTGCTGTGCTTGTGTTGTGGATTTTGTGCTGTGCTTGTGTTGTGGATTCTGTGCTGTGCTTGCGCGGTGGATTTTGTGCTGTGCTTGTGTTGTGGATTCTGTGCTGTGCTTAAGTGGCGGATATTGTGAAGATCTGATCCAGGTTATTATGTTTGAAATACACTTCGTAAGGGTCAATAATGTAGGTCCATCATAACAACTGTTAGTAGAGTTCAACTGTGGGTGTCTTCTATGTGTGTTATATATTGTGGTAATATCATATTGAGATCGTGGCCGTGATGGTGCTTCAAGAGTTTCATGAATTCCGATGGGATAAGATCCGGGAGGATCGCAAGACGAGTAATGTTGTGATATAGAGTAAGATATGGATTGATTAAAATTGTTCTCTAAATGTAAGTGTCCTCTATGGGTGCTATTCATTCCAGTATGGTATGACAAAGATTCATTGATATAACTGCCAGTACTGTCTACATGAAGGTTTCCTCTGTATGAGTCGTGCATTCTTATGGAGTATGGTTGAGGTTGATATAAATCATTGTCAGTGTGTTGTAGTTGAGGTTGTGTCCTATGTGTGTGGAAATATCCGGTATTAACTGAGCGAGGTTGATTGACATATGAGTCACTGTCAGTAGGCTGTAACTGGGGTTGTCTCCTATAGGTGTCATAAATTCGGTTGGGGTATAGTTGAGGTTGATAGACATAGTTACCACCATATTGTAACTGCTGTTGTTCTCTGTAGATGTCATGAATTTCTTCAAGATCAGACCTGGGTTGATTGAAATTATTCCCAACAGGATCCAGATATGATTGCGATATTTGAGTGTCAGAAATTCCAATAGAATTGCCAGTCTCCGGTGGAGGTAAGTTTCCATTATGAACTTCATCGTTGCATGTCGCAGTCTCAGGTATGAGGTCCTTAGAGTGTAATCCATTGCTTTTATCACAATTGTAATTATTAGGCTGACTTTCATCATTACTTTCCGAAACACCTTGGGTTTTCATATTTACTGTGTAATGTTCTTCTTTTTTCTTTTGCGGTTTCATGTTCAATTCGTCTTCTTCAAACATGTTATAAATTTTACGCGGGTTTTTCTGCGTTTGCTTTTTTACTCTATTAAATTTAATTGATTTGCCTCTGATTTGGATATTCTTATTTTTATTCTTGAAAGAACGGACAGCTGTCATGCTGGTAGGTTTATCCTTGCTGGTACTTTTAGAACCAATGTTATAACTTTCGTACATTTCATTATTCTTTTGTGGTTTCAACTTCAAACCGATTACTTTAAGCCTGTTGTACATTTTACGTTGATCTTTCTTCATTGGCTTTTTAATTCTATTAAATTTACTTGATTTACCTCTGTATTTCATATTCTTATTGTTATTCTTGAAAGATCGGACAGCTGTCATGCTGGTAGACTTACCCTCGCTAGGAGTATCCAGTAGATTTTCCATTGTAGATTCGGACATTGTCTCGATTGGTGTGGAAGTACTTACTTCTGTATCAGCATTTTCCACAGTTTTCTTGCTGGAGCCATCAATCAAGCTGGTAGAGTTCTCAGTAATGTTGGCACAATATGAAAGCATAGGAGCCACACACGCACAGAACAAAAACACAAGTTTCACAGGAATCACTATATACTTGTACGTCGATCCACTTATCAAATCAAACTAATAATCACAATGGATGCCCGAGTATTTATCCTGCTTATATAGTGACGTGATTTTATGTGTAAATATCGCTCCATTAATAATGTTTCGCCTATTAGTTTGAACAATACTATACTATTATTATTGTACATCAAGTGGACATTTCATTTCACAAGAGACTTGTTGAGAACAATAGTACAATCTATTTTGGAGTAATTTATGGCTGATAGTGACACTTTTACTACTGTTTTTATTATCTATTCTAAGAAAATACAATTGACATTTTGATTTTAATTTATTAGTTGACTTAGAGTTAATTATTTTTCGATGATGCATTACATAAAAGTACACGTGCTTAACTGAATATTTTAGATAATAAAAAAAAACGCAAAGGAATCCTATTAACTTTTTTCTTTTTCTAATAAAATTATGAAATAAGTCATCTCACGCTGACATCTTGAAATATATTATTTTATTTCTTTTTTTTTCAAAACGACAGAAGAAACTGTTTGGGACTGAAAATTTTTCATTCCCAAAGAAAAATATTCTTATTTTCACATTGTATTACGAAACGCTAAGCTTTAAGAATGTAAACTTTGCAAGAAAATATTTCGCGAAGAAAAAAAATTTTAAGTATTGTTGGCCTTATGATATTAATAATTTAAACCGTTAAATTACTATAAAACGCAACCATCATCGCTGCGTAGTAACACCAAAACTTAATAGAAACTACTACAGGTTTTAAAATGAGAACAGACCAAATATTTTATTTATAATAACAGTATAACATATTACCTTGTTAAATTGAACCACTTAACTAATTTTTGCATAGTTTCATAATATATGCATACACCAGTAAATGATGAAATACCCACATTTAGTAACTATATAAAAGTGTGCTATCTCGGAAAACTATGTTTAAAACTCTATCAGACGAAACAATAATGAGTGCAATGTGTGTGTCAGTTGTATCTGACATATTATTGTAATCTGTTGATAATGAATGTTGTTATTTATTTTACATGTACAAGTTTATAGGAACGAGTATATGCAAGTTTATTTTTTTTTTTAACTACTCGACTTGGGCTTAAAATAATAATTTAATAACAGACACCTCCAGACTAATTTTGTAAGTAATGAACGAGACAGAAAGTAGCCACCATTTTCTTGCAGTAAAGTAGACCACGAGTCCTGTAACCGAGTTCGCTGAGTTTACATTTTGATTTATTCTATGCTCCAAATGTCCTGTGGACTTATAGACACGTAAAGAATCATACAGCAAAATGATATCTCCTTGGCAGATAGAAAGAAATTACATCAGTCTACTGCGAAGCTTCAGTGACGCTCAGACAAATTCCATTTCTAGATATTCAGAACTTATCGTCATAGAACTTATTCTTTTCTATGTCGAAATTACTTGTCAAGCTAAATATAACGTCTTCATAAAAAATCTTTCTCGAATATTCTGCATGTGAGACCTACGACGGGATTTATAGCAGTGTTTAATTAATGAAACTTTTCGTTCAACCCGCACAAAAACATTAAGTTCGTGTTTGAGTGGTTAGGTTACATGTGTTAAAATGTGACATATTTCAACTTCATACGATCTTCATCAGTTTGTTTACAAATTTGTATTATTCTGCTATTTTTTCGTTGCTATCTTGGTTATCCCTAAGAGCAATATAAAAATATGAGGTAGGGCTCAGCTAAATCCTATGTAGCGACATGCACCATCATTAAACTCTAATATTGTCTATATAAAAGTGAATATTTATACAAAATGTCAACTCCAGTTCGTTTTCCAAACATTTTTTGGGTTGATAGACATACTTAAAAGAAATTTAGCTTGACCAAGAATGATATACTTTGATAACACTCAGCCAATAAAATGTATAAATTTGTCTCAGTCTAGGTTAATTGAACCATAAAGAACATTAATGTTCCTAATTTGGTTTTCACATCAATTCCTCATCTTAGTTTTAATACATGTACCGGACGTCACTATTAATAGAGATTATTGCAGATAGAAACATCGCAAGTCGTAACACGTTCACCACACACGCGACGTAAAACATGATGTCCTCACGAAATAAAGCGGTCGTAACTTCCCATAGTAGTCGTTGACCGTTTGTCGGCAGAGTTATGAGACCACTCTCTGGGAAAACGGATCGATAATTCAGCGTAAACACTGACTTACGCGCTGCTGGTTAAATTTTGAGAAACGAATTTCGAGTTAGAGACTATTACAGGCGGTTGTAATTTAACAGAGCACTTAACTTATTCACTTCCTGTGTTTTACTGCAAGTGGCGTTTGACAGATTAAACGTTTGAGAAACCATTTACAATTTGTATCTGTATCTGTAGCTGTAGACGTATAATCACCTAGATCCTTTATTAGTATTTCTTTAATTGAAGAAATACTTTAAAGTTACCATTGTTACATGATCCACAATTCTTCTTTAGTGGACACACATATAAGTGGACTAATTTCGGGCAGGGACATATGTCACGTGACAATTCAAATGAGTTTCTTTTTGGTTGAAAAGACGATATACCAGTTCATCCCTTCGGAGATCTTACCACCCGTCGTTTTGAAAAGTTGCACAATAGTTCGTACAATTCAATCAGTAAACAGGTGCATCAAACAAACAGTTTACGGTCTAATGGTATCAGGAGAATCGTCCATTCCAGAACAATATCTGCAATCCCTCCATCCTTTGTCTAGTCTCAGTTGTTGTTAATAACCTGTCAGATTATGTCGTCGCTTGGTCCTCTCCTGTTATCAATTTAATAGTTGTAACAGCAGTGTTGAGTATCCACGACCGTCCTAGAAAGAGGATTATAACATTTATTAGATGTCTTCAAATCTTTAAGAAACAAAAAGAACAAAACGTCGATTAAAGATGGAAGTACATTTAATAGAATAATTTTCATATTATTAAGATTATAATTTTATAATAATTTATATTTACATTTTTGTCATCATTTTAATTTTAAAAATAGATTATTAACAATAAAAAGGCGTATCAAGTTCTTATAAATGGGCAAGCAGTTACCCGCCCCTGCGCAAAATTCTAAAAATCGAAGTGCTTAGTCTTCTTAGTTTTTATGTTAATATGGTGGAGCTCTTTGATATTATTTTCAAACGGAATTTGTCTTGTTCTATTGTAGGTTATGGTGTACGAAAAAATATACACCAAAAGGTATCGTGAACATAATTGTTCCAAAAGTATTAAACTTTAAACCGTCCATTTAAATTGACTTCTTGGCTAAGGCATTTTCAGTGCCATACTTGTGTTTGCCTTGTGGCACGATCAAGAAAGTTTATACCAACGAAAACCAACTTATATAAAAACAATCTACTTTCGGCTCTTAATTTATGATCTGTCTATGATATTTCAAGTGCCATAGTTATAGTTTCCTGACGAATACATTTTATATACTTACTTAAGACTAACAATTTATTGCATGATTAGTTAGATTTGACCGTTTAAATTCACTCCCGGTATCAAGCTAGGTAAACGTTTTTAGGTTTGTTTCGCGGCATTGTATATTTTATATACTTACTTAAAACTAACAATTTATTGCATGATTTATTGATGATTTTTTTAGATTTGACCGTTTAAATTCACTTCCGGTCTCAAGATAGGTAAAGATTTAAGGGTTAGATTCGCGGTGTTGTAGTCTTCAAACAAATTCTGTTAATTTGATTCACAAATTAAACTATGTTTATTATATTTAATATTTTTGAGACTATCTGAGGGAAGGCCGCTTGATATAATGAAACCAGAAAAACTCATAAAATATAAAGGGTAGCGCATCTACTAATGATTGGGTACGTCAGACCATCGACAAAACAAACATTTTGCTGTCGACAAATCATTTAATATCATTCATTAGATCAAATTCTCATCATTAATAAAAGAAATAGTAAAAAAATGTAGTTTTCATTATAGCATTTGGCCTTATATGGTGTTCATCTTTAAATGGCTGCAATAATGTCAGCGACCACAATAATCAAATTAGATGAAATTTTGCCAAGAATTATTGACGTGCTTAACCACTTATTAGAAGGGAATATAACTAACCAAAGTTTTGGAACTTAACATTTTCAAAAGTCGATCATATAAGAAACATTTTTAGTTACATATGATGGACCCTGCTGTTGATTATTCTGCATCATAGAGTACAGAATCCCTTAAAGTTTCTCTATTCATTGAAACCATTCTGAGTCTGTATTCAACTTTTATAAGTTTTTATACGTTTATATGTAGAGTAGTTCTCAAAACAATTACTGTAACATTCTCACATATTTGATTCTGATTCGACAATTATTCGTAAATTCTTCTTCTAGAAAGAACTTACAGAAATTAAAATTACAATAATCAGGTACGTTTTATGGATTTTTTAAAGATACAATTTTGGGAGTGTTACAATTGTATTTTTTATCCTTAGAATTAAAAACTAACACAATATAATGATGCAAATTCATATCAAATTCATTACGTGTCCTTACAGATAATTTGTGAAAGGTAAGTACTCAACATGATTTAATAACTACACAAACGATACATTTACATACTGTTAGCTATTAAAACTGTATTGTTCTTTCCACCCCTTCTCTATCTTTAAGCTTCCTTCGGCCATTTATAGTGTATATATATATATATATTGATTATAAAATACTATTTGCAAAAATCAATACAGTGGTTACACTTCAAATAAGGAAATTGATAGGGATAAAAGTTTAACATATATTATATCAAAATCATATGTTGTATTTATCTCATTAACTAGAAGTTTAAAGATAGTTTAGAAGTTTAAAAAGTGTTTGAATTTAAATTAATGATGTTGAAAAAGATGCAAATAGATGCAGATTTGTTTATTCCTTTTAAATATTGAGTTTATACATATTGGTTACATACAGACCCATAATCCTCTAATTTTTATAGTAATCGCTCATCAGTAATTCTTGCTATCTCTGCGCCAGTAAATTGCTTTGGTTAAGGTGTTTTCCAAGATTGAAAAGCAAATTCGTCATCAGTCCAAATTGGGTCATCCCAATACTTCGAATCTGTGTCATGGTGCAGGCGTGTTGGCGGATCCCAAGTAAGTAGATCGGGCTGGTCCTCGTTTACTGCACCGGCTTCAGCTTGTCTTTTATATTTTTGGTGGGTAGAGATAGGTTTCTTTGTATGAACAAAATGCGGGTAATTTTCCCGGAGAATTAAATCGCCATCATTGTATCCGTTTTTGTTTATGGGTTTAACATTTATTTTCGCTTGTTTATTATTTTCATATCCCTTATTCTACGATATTTTCTTTATTTTTCTGGATGCACTATCCCGGTTTGATTTCTTCGAGTTGTGTACACGTCTTCTTCTATTTTGAGTTGCACTATTCTTTTTCAATCGTGATGTCATAGAAGATTTCTTAGAAGTTTTATACGATCTGGTATCTATCTTCTTTGATAGAACATTTAACTCTGAATCTGAGTTACTTTCAGTCAAGAGGTTTTTGGGTGTCATCGTTAAACCGGATTTTAATAAAACATCTACCTCACCTGTGCTGCCTTCATTCACTGGTTTGCCAGTTCTAGATGATAAAACGTCAAACTTTTCGACGTTCGTTTCATCCAGGAAGTTGTTGGTTGTAGTCGTCGAACTGTCCATTGGTAAAGTATCCATCTCGTCGGTACTGATTTGATTTAGTATGTTCTCGGTTGTCGACATCGAGGCGTTCATTGATGGAACAGCTATATCGTCTGTTATATTTTCATCCAGTAAATTGTCGGTTGTAGAAGTAGTACCTGTCTCATAGTTGCCGGTTTTCTTCATTGTATAGTCGGTTGAAGAGGTCAAATCTTCCTGGGAACTGTCCGAATTGTTTGATTTAGGAATATCATCTGAAGCTAGGTTTGAAAATTTTAATTCTGGAGCTTGCTTCAATTTTCCACGTGTCACTAAAGTAATGCACACACAGAGGAGTAGAAACACACGTCCACGTTCCATTATAAACAGCGTAAGTTTGGTGTAAAACAGCGAAAGGTTATAAACAGTTCTAGTAATTACATTTTCTTATCAACGCCATTAATACAGCAAAGTCATGGAACGATTCGCTAATTTTCATCTTCACCAAGTAGATCCTAATTATCACGATCGGCGGAGCGTACCACGGTATGCAATAACTATCAAGTGCATTGATAAAACACTAAGAATAGAATAATTTATTACCAGTCACGAATCTCAGACTGTGACATAAAATAATGTATATTCGTTTCATCAATATTTGTAATATTTGTGTATTTTTATTTTTATTTGTAATATTTGTATTTTTCCCACTCCTACATCCTAATTAATGCTACTTCAAATAAGGTGATATATTCTTTAAATTAAAAGTAAATATTAATTTGAAAAGTCAGTATTATAAATATTAGTTCATATCATTACATTTATAGTTAGAAATTAAAATTAAAACTCAGACTATATATTTAAGTGCCACAATTGAGAACAAGTTGAAGTATCTCTTACGGCAATCATCTGGGGAAACTAGAAGCTATTTCAGCAAATTTTTAATATTCGTGAAATAATTTTAGCTTTAATTAGTAAATACATGTTTGAAGAATTTATTTAAAACCGCAGGGCTATTTTTGGCTCAAGTATAAACTCACACTATAAATATAAAATTCCACAAATTTAAACCGTTTTCTGCAAACAGAGCACTCTTAGACAAGGTTTTTTACAGTTCAAGTTTATCCATAGAAAGTTCTTGAAGATTAATGTTTATGTAAATTATAGATTTCGTAAATGTCTTACTTTGAAAATTTTTCCTTATTTTCTTAAACTAGTAAAAATCATAAATTATTCCAGGCCCTTAACTGTAATAATGGCTCGAACGGTTCTTAATAAAACAAATTGTGTTTTAAACTAAAGTATCAATGTAGAAAAGGTAGTAATACATAATGGACGAGTCTCTTAAACGTTTATAAATTATTTCTAAAGTTTCAAACGCTATTTATTCATATTAGTTTTATAGATACAATTGTACTCAAATTTCCTAACGTAGAATTTGAGAATAGTAACTTTGGTTTTGAAACAGCTAACCCCCTAAGATTAGGAAGTATTGTACTGAACATTGCATGTATCCACTTATTTTGTAAGTGCTAGCAAATAACTTAAATCGTGGAAATGCATTCACAACTGCTTCTCTTCATTTAACCCATCGGTAATGATAATATCTCAATCGATTTGTTACGTAGATCACCTATATTCCTTTAATGAGTAGTAAAATCTGTCAACTCTGCCGATAAAATAACAATTAAGAAGAAAAATAAAAATCTTGATTGGACTCTGGTAATGAAATACGTAATGAAACTATCTCTCATTCAAAACCTGAAATTAAACTACACGAACTCTCCTACACTCAGCTAAAAATTAAGAAATCAAATGTGCTAAGTATTAAGATATGTCAACTCAGACACTCCATCAATCGTGCGGCTTTAAAACACTTTCACGTTTCCCAGCTCAGACGAATAAAATATTTTCTCTTTGTTGAAAAAAGTAAAACTCTCAAAAATCTGGTACTGGAACTCATGAGGTGGAACAATCGCAAGTAGGACACATTGGTTAATTTTTAACTTCTAGATAATTAAACTTTTTGAGTGAAAAGTGTGGTTAGCGTTGGATTTTAGACTTCTTACTTAAAATATTAGTATAGAGTAATACAGAGTAGGGCAGATCGCCACGTACAGTGGCCAAGTAGTGTAAAACAATTTTTCTCAATAAAATGATATACAGCTTTTAAAAATCTTCACCGATTCGATAGGTAAAAGTAATGTTTGAGATATGTTCAAGACATCCATATTTATGAAATCCAAATAAAAATGTCCCTAACAATTATTTTATGCAAGAATACATGTAGCTTGGAAAAATCACTGTACTCCTTCATAATTATGGTGGTAAAAAAACCGGTACTTGTTTGTGGGACCGTTGAACCGTTTTTGCATATCCTGAAATTCTGTAAGGATATAATGTTGGGTGTATTAGGTAAAATACTTCATGGACACATATTTCCAGTGTATAAAATAGTCGCTAAGTTTCTGCGGTGGTTCGTGAAACATAAAAAGTTAGGTAATGACGTGAATGAACATGATGTAAAATATATCACTGTCGTCGAAAGACAGCGAGATAGTACATAAGGCAGATCCAGGTGTACATATAATATTGATGAGACAAGCTTCTCAGCTTTTAAAAGTACTCGGTGCCAAGGTCAGACTTACTAAAAATAACATAATGTCATAAGGCACCACCATGTTAAAAAGACGTTATTGAACAAACAGACATATGGAAAAAGTAAAGTATTACTTTTGTTTGACTTTTTTAATGTTTAAGTTCTTTGTTAGAAACGTCATTAATTATGTATCAAGGCAGGAAAATTATAATTTATAGCAGAGTTGGAATAAGAGTGTATTTCATGAATGGCAGTCATACCGAAGTTCAAATTGATGATTATTATTGTTTTAGAAGTTTAATTTACGCGAAATAGGTGGTACAAAAATAACGTTTCTTAATTTTTTTGGTATCTCAATATAATTTTTATTATACAATAACATCTTTTGCAATCAGTTAGTTACCCAATCAGAAACTGCCCCAGTTGCGTAAGAATAAAATCACAGTATTCATTTGCACTGCTTTGATTTTAATATTTGATTCATAAGATATTTTCAAAAACCATTTTGAATCCTTACAACATGCTATACAACTGTATAAATAATACTTGGTGTAAATGTAGTGAAAATTCTTCTTATTTTCCTCTTAGTTCTAAATGTTATTACGTATAACCAATTATGTAACATAAGGAGATGTTAAAAAGTTTTAAAAGTGAATATAATACATTTCATTCGTAAGCTACGGTATATAGCTAATAATTTGAGATGTAAGGTATTTGATAAATGGAAACGGCTTATTTCTTGAAACAATTAATGACTGATTCTTGTTAACGAAGCGAACCATATTCAGGATACATATAATGTGGGTAAGAACCATTTTCGTTAATTTGAGCCAGGTAAAACTTGTGGAGTTACCATCTCCACTCATATTGCCACTATGTTATTGCCTATTCCTCAATACATTATACAGCCTGTGTATTTGGTCATTACAAGACACAAATGCAAGACTTTGTTCTAAAATTGTTCCGAACATGCTGAAGTTATGACTCTTTGTTTTGTTACGGCCAATAACTAACCTATATTACCTGTTCTTTTTCGAAATCTCGAACTATCGGCATATGTCTGGAAACTTGAGCAGATTTTGAGTAATGTGTTATTAAAAAAGTTGTTTAAAAATGATCATAAGTTCTAAAGGAAAATTTCATTTAATTTCTATATTGTAACCTGGTAGACAGGAAAAATGTCTATAAATTAAATGGTCAACGTGTTGAAATTTTTTTTGTTTTTACTAACAAACGAGTTAATCTAAGCCATGTAAAAGTACTATTAAAGTACCACTCTTTAGTTAAAAGCATTTATCAAACAAACATTACCGAGTTACATTTCTGCATTTCAGATGCACATAAGCACGTACTGTATTCAGACGACAGCTTATTTTTAATTACGCTTGTACATATTTTATTTGTAAATGGCTCCTTGTAGAAAGTTCAACTTTGGTTCATAGGTATGTCACTAAAATTCCTAGTTAAATTGAAATTAATAACGTTTAAAAGCTTTATTTTCAAAATGGTGCTATCTTAAAATATTTGCCAGCGTAAATACGAGTGTTTTAAAAACGACATTTTTTAAGTCGCAGTTATAGCATTTTATTATGAAGTGTAATTACAAATCCAACTATATCAAGTCCTAGACAATTGGACAATTGAGAAATAAGGGGAGATATTAACTGTAATTATGTGGTACTTAACTTAACTATATAAATGTAATTAATATTTTTACACTAAGTTGACACATGGGATATTAGGATCAAATAAATCAATAATTAAACAAACTAGAATACATTTTTTAACATTTATTGTGGTAAACTAAACCTTTACAATGTGAGCAAGGCCATTTCGTTTTTCTAAAATAAAAGTCATATCTCTACAATTTTTTTTATATGTCGTTACTTATCAGTAAAATAACTGACTGACATAGAGGAAGATAACTTTATTATGGCCTAAATGTGTTTGTGCTGTGCTTGTGTGATGTGTTTTGTGCTGTGCTTGTGTGGTGGATTTTGTGCTGTGCTTGTGTTGTGGATTTTGTGCTGTGCTTGTGTGATGTGTTTTGTGCTGTGCTTGTGTGGTGGATTTTGTGCTGTGCTTGTGTTGTGGATTTTGTGCTGTGCTTGTGTTGTGGATTCTGTGCTGTGCTTGCGCGGTGGATTTTGTGCTGTGCTTGAGTGGCGGATATTGTGAAGATCTGATCCAGGTTATTATGTTTAAAATACACTTCGTAAGGGTCAATAATGTAGGTCCATCATAACAACTGTTATTAGAGTTCAACTGTGGGTGTCTTCTATGTGTGTTATATATTGTGGTAAGATCATATTGAGATCGTGGCCGTGATGGTGCTTCAAGAGTTTCATGAATTCCGATGGGATAAGATCCGGGAGGATCGCAAGACGAGTAATGTTGTGATATAGAGTAAGATATGGATTGATTAAAATTGTTCTCTAAATGTAAGTGTCCAACACCCATAGCCTATGGGTGCTATTCCTTCCAGTAGGGTATGACGAAGATTCATTGATATAACTGCCAGTACTGTCTACATGAAGGTTTCCTCTGTATGAGTCATGCATTCTTATGGAGTATGGTTGAGGTTGATATAAATCATTGTCAGTGTGTTGTAATTGAGGTTGTGTCCTATGTGTGTGGAAATATCCGGTATTAACTGAGCGAGGTTGATTGACATATGAGTCACTGTCAGTAGGCTGTAACTGGGGTTGTCTCCTATAGGTGTCATAAATTCGTTTGGGGTATAGTTGAGGTTGATAGACATAGTTACCACCATATTGTAACTGCTGTTGTTCTCTGTAGATGTCATGAATTTCTTCAAGATCAGACCTGGGTTGATTGAAATTATTCCCAACAGGATCCAGATGTGATATGTATATTTGAGTATCAGAAATTCCAATAGAATTGCCAGTCTCCGGTGGAAGTACGTTCCATTATGAACTTCATCGTTGTATGTCGCAGTCTCAGGTAAGAGGTCCTTAGATTGTAATCCATTGCTTTTATCACAATTGTAATTATTAGGCTGACTGTCATCATTACTTTCCGAAACACCTTGGGTTTTCATATTTACTGTGTAATCTTCTTTTTTCTTTTGCGGTTTCATGTTCAATTCGTTTTCTTCAAACATTTTATAAATTTTATGTGGGTTTTTCTGTGTTTGCGTTTTTATTGCATTTAATTTACTTGATATTCCTCTGAATTCCATATTCTTATTTTTATTCTTGAAATAACGGACAGTTGTCATGCTGGTAGATTTATTCTCGCGTTTTTTTTAGAACCAATGTTTCATAGCTTTCTTCATTCTTTTAATCTTCAATTTGATTTCTTTAAACTTTTTGTCCATTTTACTTTGGCTTTTACTTTTCTTCATTAGCTTTTTCATTCTATTAAATTTACTTGATTTACCTCTGTATTTCATATTCTTATTGTTATTCTTGAAAGATCGGACAGCTGTCATGCTGGTAGACTTACCCTCGCTAGGAGTATCCAGTAGATTTTCCATTGTAGATTCGGACATTGTCTCGATTGGTGTGGAAGTACTTACTTCTGTATCAGCATTTTCCACAGTTTTCTTGCTGGAGCCATCAACCATGCTTGCAGAGTTCTCAGTCATGTCGGCACAATATGAAAGCATAGGAGCCACACACGCACAGAACAAAAACACAAGTTTCACAGTAATCACTATATACTTGTACGTCGATCCACTTATCAAATCAAACTAATAATCACAATGGATGCCCGAGTATTTATCCTGCTTATATAGTGACGTGATTTTATGTGCAAGTATCGCTCCATTAATAATGTTTCGCCTATTAGTTTGAACAATACTATACTATTATTATTGTACATGAAGTGGAACTTTCTTTTGACAGGAGACTTGTTGAGAACAATAGTACAATCTATTTTAGAGTAATTTATGGCTGATAGTGACACTTTTACTACTGTTTTTATTATCTTTTCTGAGAAAATGCATCAGACATTTCAATTTTAATTTATTGGTTGGTTTAAAGTTAATTATTTTTGTTCTCTGATGCATGCCATAAAGCATCACGTTCATAATTTAATTTATTAGAATATTTAAAAATTTTAAATTGAAATCCTAACTTTTTTCTAATAAATATTATAAAATAAGTCATCTCACTGAAATCTTGGACTTTATTATTTTATACATTTTTGTTTCACAATAAGTGAAGAAACTTACATTTTTCAGTCCAAAAAAAATGTATACGCTCAGCCAAATTCCATGGTTAAACATGCCACATCACAGAACCCATTATTCCCTTTGTAGAAATTAATTTTCAACAACAATGTAACGTCTTCATATAAAATCTGTCTCGAATATCCTGCACACGATACATAAGATTAATTTCATAGCTGTGATTAAATAATAAAACTTTTAGTCCACGCCGCAGAACATTAAGTTCTTGATTAAGTGGTTAGGTTACATGTGTTAATATTTGACATCTTCCTATCTCATACGATCGTGATCGGTTTGTTTACAAATTTTTATTATTCTGCTATTTTCTAGTTGCCATCATGGTTATCCGTAAGACCAATATAAAAGTGTGAACTAGCGCTCAGGTAAACCCTATGGAACGACATGCACCATCATTATACTAGGTTTTGACTTTATAAAGATGAATTTTTATACAACTTGTTAAGTCCTTAGGCTAGTTCGTTTCGAAACATGTTGCAGGTTAACATACAGACGTGAAAGGAATTTATCTTGACCAGGAGTTTTATGCTTTGATAACGCTCAGCCAAGAAAATGTATACATTTGTCTCGGGTTTCAAGGTTAATTAAACCACAAAGAACATCAATGTTTCGAATTTGATTTTCACATGAATTCGTCACAATATTTTTAATACATGTACCGGACACTGATTCAGCGTAAACACTGACTTACGCGCTGGTTAAATTTAGAGAAACGAATTTCGACTTAAATACAATTTTAGAGGCGGTTGTAATTTAACAGTGCACTTAACTGATTCACTTTCTGTGTTTTACTGGAAGTAGCGTTTGATAAACTAAACCGCTAGTGAACCACTGAATATTAAGCACTTTGAAACATTCTGGAACAGATTATTTTTTTATGTACACCACTTTGTGTTTTTCTGTTTGTCATTATTTGGGCTGTTGTATTTCCAATAGCCTTACTAAGTAAGTTCAACCAGCATCAACGGATGACTAGTTAGTCAAACTATTGTGTTTTTGTTTTACTAGTTTGGTGCTATTTTGTTAAATCTTTTTGTATGTTTATTTTTACATTTTTACCTAACAAAACTTTCAATACTCTAAAAGGTTTAGCTTAAAACAAAAATATTAAAATGAAATAATGGAAATAAAAGTAAACGTTTTGGAAAACTTCAAACGGAAAAATATTCAAAACTTAAATTAAAATTAAAATACATAAATTTAGTACATATATTTTGTAATTGGAGGAAACATAATCTAGAAAATAACGCTGTCCTGTACATTATTTACAAATGTCCTATAAAACGGTTATAACAAACTATTTTGTACTAAGCCCTAATACGAATTTGGATATACATCAATAGCGGTAAGCTACATAAATAGGAACTAATAAAGATTAAATAATAAGTATATCAGAATTATACGACAGGCTCTGATACATCGTAATATCTGCTGTTTGATTCTCTCAATTTTAACACCTGGAATGGGTATAAAGACTACTTTCTAAAACCTGGTGGTCTTATTCCTCTCCTGGATTTTGTTATTGCCTTTCAAAACTTAGTTATTCCCCCTGAGCAGGCCCGTACGTTACGCCAAAAGTAACTTAAAGCGCTTGGAACACGATATCCTCCAGTTATCGTGCAAGATAGAATTCGATATAATTAGATACAACTAATTTCATTCTTAACATACGCAGCAGATAGAGAGAAAATCAGACAGAAAATATTTTTTTCAGCATTGAAAGTGATAGGCTCCAATAGTGGTTAGCCTAATTCAGTGGCGAAACATGCACTAAAGTGGAAATCTGATTTATTTATAAATGAGGTTTCATGCCAAATTAAAAGTTTACAAATGAAACATTTCTCTTGAAACATCTTGTGGATAGTTAGAGGACACTAACGCTCAGCCAATTCTCATGGGCCACTAAATGAGGTTATTTCCAAATCCGGGGAGTAGCTGATTTCGGGGACAGGGAATGTCCGTGTATTAGATTAGGGTTCTGGGAATTAAAAGTAGAACCTGTTTTATTGAATTTTCCGAATTTAAACCAAGTTTTGACTTCAAAACTTATTTTTTGGGTGAACTGTCAAATAGTGACTTTTCTTGGAGGAAATTTTATTTTATTTTCGATTCTAACCTCGGATTTTAGCTACGATCTCTGGTTTAGGTGGTACAAAGCTGAGGATAAATGACTATACTGGTCATACACTGCGAATGTACTGAATAATTTAAATGATGAAATTGCTTGTTTTTAGGAGTTTTCTAGTGAATACACGGACTTATCTAGAATTATGTCGAATTTAAGGTTTCTACTAGGAACTATACAAGGACGATGGCTTGACTTTTTATAATACGAATAAGTCAGTACAAAGGGGTTTTGTGACTGTTACGAGAATATGTGTACAGTAGTTTTAACCAACAGAATAAGTTGATCAGGGAGTTTATTTAACTCAGGAGATTATCCTTCTGTGCCAGAGAGTTGACAATGAATCACTATTTTATAAAATTAATTAAAAATAACTCTGTCTCTATCTACTATAGGCACTTCGCTAGCGCTCAGCCAATTCCCGATGTGGGGGTAGAAGGGACTTAAATTTAATATTAGCTACTGCCGCTAATCATTCCGTCACTATCGAGCTTGAATCATTATTTAGAACGTAGAAATACCTGAAATTTCAGCTAAGCAAAAGTGTTTTATCGCCAAACCATAAGGGATAGGACAAAAAGACACTGGACATTTTTTATAGTACATTTCATTTTTGAATTCTTGTATATATTTATATTTCAGCTACGATCTACGGTTCAGTCAATATCGTGCACAGAAACCAATGTGGCCAAACCGATGGAGATAAGGCAAAGGACTATGTCATTTTTTCTAGATCACTTCACTCCACAATAAAGTCTTTTCGTCAGATCCGAGCTAAAACACACGGTTTAGCTCAAACTAAAGTGCCTCAAACAAAAGTATATTAGTAAAAAGATGCGGGGAGATCTAATGTGCCTATTTTGTAAATCAAAATACAATTTGCTAAAACCCCTCCAACATTATATTTCAGCTACAACCAAAATTGTAGTCGCTAGACGGCTCGAAACCAAAAACCTACACCAGTTTTTAGCCAGTTTCAACCGGTTTAAAATTTTCTTTTTAGAGGTCAAGAAGTAAAGATTTCCGGTTTCAGACTTTTCCTAATCGTTAAACCGGAAAAGGGACGTGCAAAATTTCTAGTTTCCAGCACTTCAAAAATTTTGTTAGAATTTGTCTCTATATCTATCACTCAGTTAGTGAGTCAGTTTCACATGCGGCTATATATATGACTATATTTTTCATAGCAGGTTTCATAGCAGTGTTTCAATAATAAATGTTTTTGGAGGGAGGAACGGTACTTCTATGCAAGAATGCGTTAAAATCAGATGTTGTCATCAATTTTTAACATTGAATTTCTACTCTATTTTTTCTGTTTACTGTAGTAATAAGCTACATGTGTTTATATTCCACATTTTATTATCTCATATGGTTGTACTCGACTTGTTCACAAATGTATTTAGTCTGCTATTTCTCGTTAGCACCATGATATTCATATTAGCTCTCGCTTTGCTAAACCCATGGAGTAACATACACCATCATCGAAATAAGTGTTGCATATATAGAAATGGAACTTGATGCGTAAGTTCAAGTCCATAAGTCAGTTCGTTTCCGAGATATCGTGCTGACAGAGAGGTAGATAGATGGACATACATAAATGAGATTTTCCAGCCCCACGAGTGATAGGCTTCCCCAGCGCTCAACAAAATATAAAGCCAAAATAAAAACAGAACAACAAAGCTATTTACATAACACTGTTATAACCCATAGTATAATAAGATTGTCTCCGTTATAATTTACAAAACCTTTGCTGTTATGTTTATAAATTTGTAATGTTAAATTTTTTAAGACATTTGTCGTGGTTAACAGCTAAATTTACAAATGTTCTGTGTTAGTTTCTTACTTATGGAAAGTAAAGTAAGAATTATATATTTTAAAATATTAAGATTTTTCAGTAAAATAATTTAACTTCAATTTGCCTTCAATAGAATCAGCCCTATACAAATTTAAAGATCAATCAATCAATGTTTTATATATTTCTGGGGCTGAAATTTAGTTCGTTAATGAGTTGTCTTTGCATTATTTCAACTTAAGACATTTTTTTAAATTTGTTTAAAAGTGATATATTAGGTTCCACTTCTTATGCATTTGAATATCAGAAAATGTATTTTTGTGAATAAAGTAAAATTGTGAGATCATTAAATTTAACTTTCATGTGTAAATCACCACGTACATAATTTCATATGATTTTTATCGTCATACTTAAATTTTAAAATTCTTGAGTTATTTACTAAAAAAGTTGTTATTTCTTATAAGAACATAGATTTATGAATATTCTTGATTTTTTCTGCCAAAGGCAAAGTCCATGTAGCATCCGTATTTTATGAAAATGCTTCATAAAGTGTTAGTAGTTTATTATTGCTTCCTCAAAGAATGGCAACTTACATGTACGACATAGTTTAACTGTGAACAAACTAGAAGTGAATGGAGTTATTTTAATTAGCGTAATCTAATAATAAAACAAGTGTAAATACATTACTGTGTAGATTAAGCAAAATATTTGATTAGTTATAAGCCTTTTACTACTTTTTGCGTACTTGAAATATTTTCACCACTAAAAAGAATTAAATTGATCGTCACTCTAACAAACTCAACTTATAAAAACGTGAGGAAAGCAAAACACCGCTCATAAACGACTAACATAAACATTCTCTGAAAAATAAAACTGCACCTAACTAGCAGACCGGCTGGCACATTCACCGGTTGTTGTTGGATTATAGCGATATTTATGGCGTTTTGTTTGTAACACTGGTCGTCCTCGTGTTGGCACTGCGAAACCCGTTCTTGTCTCGCTTAGGTAAATTGAAGGAACGTATCATATGGCACATTCACCGGTTTTTGTTGGATTATAGCGATATTTATGGCGTTTTGGTTGTAACACTGGTCGTCCTCGTGTTGGCACTGCGAAACCCGTTCTTGTCTCGCTTAGGTAAATTGAAGGAACGTATCATATGGCACATTCACCGGTTTTTGTTGGATTATAGCGATATTTATGACGTTTTGGTTGTAACACTGGTCGTCCTCGTGTTGGCACTGCGAAACCCGTTCTTGTCTCGCTTAGGTAAATTGAAGGAACGTATCATATGGCACATTCACCGGTTTTTGTTGGATTATAGCGTTATTTATGGCGTTTTGGTTGTAACACTGGTCGTCCTCGTGTTGGCACTGCGAAACCCGTTCTTGTCTCGCTTAGGTAAATTGAAGGAACGTATCATATGGCACATTCACCGGTTTTTGTTGGATTATAGCGATATTTATGACGTTTTGGTTGTAACACTGGTCGTCCTCGTGTTGGCACTGCGAAACCCGTTCTTGTCTCGCTTAGGTAAATTGAAGGAACGTATCATATGGCACATTCACCGGTTTTTGTTGGATTATAGCGATATTTATGACGTTTTGGTTGTAACACTGGTCGTCCTCGTGTTGGCACTGCGAAACCCGTTCTTGTCTCGCTTAGGTAAATTGAAGGAACGTATCATATGGCACATTCACCGGTTTTTGTTGGATTATAGCGATATTTATGACGTTTTGGTTGTAACACTGGTCGTCCTCGTGTTGGCACTGCGAAACCCGTTCTTGTCTCGCTTAGGTAAATTGAAGGAACGTATCATATGGCACATTCACCGGTTTTTGTTGGATTATAGCGATATTTATGACGTTTTGGTTGTAACACTGGTCATCCTCGTGTTGGCACTGCGAAACCCGTTCTTGTCTCGCTTAGGTAAATTGAAGGAACGTATCATATGGCACATTCACCGGTTTTGTTGGATTATAGCGTTATTTATGGCGTTTTGGTTGTAACACTGGTCGTCCTCGTGTTGGCACTGCGAAACCCGTTCTTGTCTCGCTTAGGTAAATTGAAGGAACGTATCATATGGCACATTCACCGGTTTTTGTTGGATTATAGCGATATTTATGACGTTTTGGTTGTAACACTGGTCGTCCTCGTGTTGGCACTGCGAAACCCGTTCTTGTCTCGCTTAGGTAAATTGAAGGAACGTATCATATGGCACATTCACCGGTTTTTGTTGGATTATAGCGATATTTATGACGTTTTGGTTGTAACACTGGTCGTCCTCGTGTTGGCACTGCGAAACCCGTTCTTGTCTCGCTTAGGTAAATTGAAGGAACGTATCATATGGCACATTCACCGGTTTTTGTTGGATTATAGCGATATTTATGACGTTTTGGTTGTAACACTGGTCGTCCTCGTGTTGGCACTGCGAAACCCGTTCTTGTCTCGCTTAGGTAAATTGAAGGAACGTATCATATGGCACATTCACCGGTTTTTGTTGGATTATAGCGATTATTTATGACGTTTTGGTTGTAACACTGGTCGTCCTCGTGTTGGCACTGCGAAACCCGTTCTTGTCTCGCTTAGGTAAATTGAAGGAACGTATCATATGGCACATTCACCGGTTTTTGTTGGATTATAGCGATTATTTATGACGTTTTGGTTGTAACACTGGTCGTCCTCGTGTTGGCACTGCGAAACCCGTTCTTGTCTCGCTTAGGTAAATTGAAGGAACGTATCATATGGCACATTCACCGGTTTTTGTTGGATTATAGCGATATTTATGACGTTTTGGTTGTAACACTGGTCGTCCTCGTGTTGGCACTGCGAAACCCGTTCTTGTCTCGCTTAGGTAAATTGAAGGAACGTATCATATGGCACATTCACCGGTTTTTGTTGGATTATAGCGATATTTATGACGTTTTGGTTGTAACACTGGTCGTCCTCGTGTTGGCACTGCGAAACCCGTTCTTGTCTCGCTTAGGTAAATTGAAGGAACGTATCATATGGCACATTCACCGGTTTTTGTTGGATTATAGCGATATTTATGACGTTTTGGTTGTAACACTGGTCGTCCTCGTGTTGGCACTGCGAAACCCGTTCTTGTCTCGCTTAGGTAAATTGAAGGAACGTATCATATGGCACATTCACCGGTTTTTGTTGGATTATAGCGATATTTATGACGTTTTGGTTGTAACACTGGTCGTCCTCGTGTTGGCACTGCGAAACCCGTTCTTGTCTCGCTTAGGTAAATTGAAGGAACGTATCATATGGCACATTCACCTGTTGTTGTTGTATTATAGCGTTATTTATGGCGTTTTGGTTGTAACACTGGTCGTCCTCGTGTTGGCACTGCGAAACCCGTTCTTGTCTCGCTTAGGTAAATTGAAGGAACGTATCATATGGCACATTCACCGGTTTTTGTTGGATTATAGCGTTATTTATGGCGTTTTGGTTGTAACACTGGTCGTCCTCGTGTTGGCACTGCGAAACCCGTTCTTGTCTCGCTTAGGTAAATTGAAGGAACGTATCATATGGCACATTCACCTGTTGTTGTTGTATTATAGCGTTATTTATGGCGTTTTGGTTGTAACACTGGTCTTCCTCGTGTTGGCACTGCGAAACCCGTTCTTGTCTCGCTTAGGTAAATTGAAGGAACGTATCATATGGCACATTCACCGGTTTTTGTTGGATTATAGCGATATTTATGACGTTTTGGTTGTAACACTGGTCGTCCTCGTGTTGGCACTGCGAAACCCGTTCTTGTCTCGCTTAGGTAAATTGAAGGAACGTATCATATGGCACATTCACCGGTTGTTGTTGTATTATAGCGTTATTTATGGCGTTTTGGTTGTAACACTGGTCGTCCTCGTGTTGGCACTGCGAAACCCATTCTTGTCTCGCTTAGGTAAATTGAAGGAACGTATCATATGGCACATTCACCGGTTTTTGTTGGATTATAGCGTTATTTATGGCGTTTTGGTTGTAACACTGGTCGTCCTCGTGTTGGCACTGCGAAACCCGTTCTTGTCTCGCTTAGGTAAATTGAAGGAACGTATCATATGGCACATTCACCGGTTTTTGTTGGATTATAGCGATATTTATGACGTTTTGGTTGTAACACTGGTCGTCCTCGTGTTGGCACTGCGAAACCCGTTCTTGTCTCGCTTAGGTAAATTGAAGGAACGTATCATATGGCACATTCACCGGTTTTTGTTGTATTATAGCGTTATTTATGGCGTTTTGGTTGTAACACTGGTCGTCCTCGTGTTGGCACTGCGAAACCCGTTCTTGTCTCGCTTAGGTAAATTGAAGGAACGTATCATATGGCACATTCTTCTGTTGTTGTTGTATTATAGCGTTATTTATGGCGTTTTGGTTGTAACACTGGTCGTCCTCGTGTTGGCACTGCGAAACCCATTCTTGTCTCGCTTAGGTAAATTGAAGGAACGTATCATATGGCACATTCACCGGTTGTTTGTTGTATTATAGCGTTATTTATGGTGTTTTGGTTGTAACACTGGTCGTCCTCGTGTTGGCACTGCGAAACCCATTCTTGTCTCGCTTAGGTAAATTGAAGGAACGTATCATATGGCACATTCACCTGTTGTTGTTGTATTATAGCGTTATTTATGGCGTTTTGGTTGTAACACTGGTCGTCCTCGTGTTGGCACTGCGAAACCCATTCTTGTCTCGCTTAGGTAAATTGAAGGAACGTATCATATGGCACATTCACCTGTTTTTGTTGGATTATAGCGTTATTTATGGCGTTTTGGTTGTAACACTGGTCGTCCTCGTGTTGGCACTGCGAAACCCGTTCTTGTCTCGCTTAGGTAAAGTGAAGAAACGTATCATATGGCCATTCACCGGTTGGTTTGGGATTATAGCGTTATTTATCACATTATAGTTGTAGCACTGGTCGGTCACGTTTAGGCACTATATATACATATACATGTGTGTTTTTATACATATATAAATATATAAATTTGTGTGTTGTGTGTGTGTGTGTGTGTGTGTGTGTGTGTGTGTGTGTTCAAGTTCAAACTCATTTATTCAGAAAAAGACATGTTACATTTATGTACTACCCCAAGGCACCTTGCAAGGCGCGTGCGGGAATGCAGCTTACAAGTCAAAAATATTTAGTCTTTATATTGGCAGACCAATAACAATGCGAACTAATTTTTTTATAAATAGATGCTACTTATAAGTAATAGATATATTAGATACTAACAAATATAACAATAAATATGACTGATAAAAGTAAACAACAATATTGAATACATTTGTGTACATGAGTGTAAATTAAAACAGCAACAGCTAATAAATAAATAAATAACAATAATAAATAAATAACAATAACAATAATAAATACAACATAGAAATCATTAACAGGCATAATATAAGGTGTGATACGCATGCAAGAAATAAATAAACTATTTTAATAAATATAAAAAAAGAAATAAATTATCAAGGTTTAATACAAACTGCACAGCTTTCATTTTAAATTTGGGTTTACAGTCAAGAAATATACTATTACCATATACTCTAATAAACCTGTTAAATAAAGTTAACCCTGCATAACAAAACTGGTGACTACATTTTTCTTTTGTATAATTTGGCAGATCATATTGAGCAGTTCTCGTTAATCGAGATGTCTGTCTTTTTGGATACTCATCTAAATACTTGTAAATATACATCAATACACATAAACTATACAACTGAAAAAAAAAATTAAGAATATTATTTTCGTTGATAAAACTTCTTATTCTACCCATACGCCCAATGCTAAAAACTGTTCTCAATGCATTTCTTTGACACATAATTATAGGATTATAGGATTGTGTGTGTGTGTGTGTGTGTGTGTGTGTGTGTGTGTGTGTGTGTGTGTGTGTGTGTGTGTGTGTGTGTGTGTGTGTGTGTGTGTGTGTGTGTGTGTGTCTGTGTCTGTGTCTGTGTAAACGGCTGGAGCGATTTTATGAACTATTTTGTGTGTCTGCAGGTGGAATCGAATAAAGTTACGTTTTACAAATTTAAGCAGTTGTAAATTGCATTTATATGTTAGAACATAAAAGTTTTCAAAGGATCTGCTCATTTTAGACTGCAATGACGAGACAGTTATGTATATTAAAGAGCCAAAGGCTATTTGAAGGCGCTAAATTTATAATGTATATTTATCTTAAAATTAATTTCTGGTTTCACCTAAAGCTTTAGTTTTAGACCACTTTATAACAAATTACATGTATGTGTGGTTCCCAGGATACCTCAGGATACCAAAAATGTAACATCGTCCTAATTAAATTTATAAATACGAGTAATTTTCATTATATACTAAACATTGCTTGAATTATTGTGGTTTGTAAAATTTTCTTGATTATTCCGTACCATGACTTACATATTGGAACTGTCGCAACAGATGATTTTATTTTTGTAACAATTACTTAAAACGGTATATACAAATCTTAATCCTAATAATATTATAAATGCGAAAGTACATTTGTTTGTTTGTGTTGCTTCCACACATAAAGTATTTAACCGATTGAGCTGAAATTTGACATGTACGTTCGTAGGGTCTCTGGGATGAATAAAGGCCTGTTCTAATTTTTAAATTCCCTCAGGGCTACGCCCCACTTGTCATTAAAGTAGCGACAAAATCCAAGTTTGGTCTCTAATGACGTGAAATATTAATTAAAAGAACATTTCTAATGTAATCAACTGTTCTGGGTAAACATTGTTTATTATTTTCAATTTATTTACATTTGTAGCGAGTACAAATATTTTAACACCGTTTCAGATTCAAGCGATGAGGTAGTACTCGTCTACCTATCTTACAAAATGCCCAAAAACATAATATGGTCATAAATTGACACCGAAGGCTCCCTTTGAAGCAGTCAGCAAGAACTATGTTGGATGAAAGGTTACTGCTATGTTCTTTTATACTAATCTACTAAATCCAGTTCTAATTGTTCTAAAATTGAAGCAATATTTTTCAATTTGTAAAGAAACATCAGACTAGTGTTATTGTTAATATACGTTTAGCTGTACATTTGAACTAAATATTTAGCATGGATCTAACAGACAATTATACAACAATGTAAATTATAATGACTATAAGTAAAAACTTTTGATTTTTTTACCTAATCAAATGGGCACACTAAACACTGGCGTCGTAAATATAATTCACTCAGACCAGCCGTAGTCGTACACGTGCAACGCCTACTAAATTGCGTGCAAAGGAGTGCGTAACTGCTAGCAGCGTAGATATAAAAGACTATGTAGTCTAACTTTTACCTTACATTTAAATACTGTTATCAATCCTAAATTAGTTGTTTTTTTGACAAAAGTAAGGAGCATTACACTTTTATTTGTAGTAAATAAATTAAAAATACTAGTTATTTTCCGTTTATTGTTAATTTATTAAGCAAAATAAGTTAAATATAACTATTCCTATTTGAAAAGTTGAACGGCGCAATCATGCCATTAAGAAATTGCTAAAACTTTTCTTGGCAAATGCTGAAGGTTTTCTAAAAAGCACTTAATTCTTAGTCCATGAAACGATATAATAATAATGAGATGAAAATTTCCGTAAATCAAAATAGCCACCTTCTTCTAATAATTTATATATTAATACGGACTAACGTAGTGATCCATACCATGTGTAAGAACTATCTTACTATTTAGTTTAATTTGAGCCAGTTATAAATATATTAGTTACCGTGCTTACTCAGTTCGCCTCTGTGTTATTGTATACTTCTCAACACGTTCTACTGCCTTTATTTGGACCTTATATGATACAAAAATGAACCTTATAGGATGTTCTGAAAAGTCTAAAACTATAATTTATTACGCTGCTTTATAACTGAAATATATATTAGAAACTTTGAACATTCACGATATGGGAACCTTGCCAACAGGTTTAAATAAACATTTATATCCGGTCTTTACTGTAAAATAGAAGAGATGAAAAATTGTGTAAACGGAGTGCCCGCCGTGTAGAAACTTTTCTTTCATTGCATCTAACTAATAAATTGTGCAAGGCATGTGTAATTAATAACCCTACTCCACTCTTACTTTTCAGAATCAATTAAGTCCAAAACTTATTAACACTTATTACTAGCCAAAACTTCAGTATTACTAAACTATACTGAATCTAACACGGTAACATTAAAAAATCCAAAATGGTCAAAAAAATTTAATTTTTGAAGAAGGAGCTCTTTTTATTAGGAAAACTATTTTCTATATTTTCTTAAAAAAAGAACGATTGTCCAATCATTGTCTCACTCTTAAAATTAAAATTATGTGACAATTAATATTATACTTTTCTTTTATAGAAAATAACAGAAAATTTTAATTGTGTTTTATTCCAATAATATATTTTGAGTCATATTGTATTTTTTTTTAGATAGTAGTCAATTTTTAATTTCCCGGCTCTTCAACTGATCAAAAGTGATATCGTGAAATAATAAAAATAAACTAAATATAATGAATTCTAAATAGTTATTTAATAAGTCAAAATTTATAGTAACTATAATTTGTTATTAGATAATTTAAAATGCGTTTACTCGTGGGGTTGTAGGATCAAATAATTAAATAAATCAATGCTATAATGTATTTCCAATTATAATATTTATTTTAGCAGATAACTAAAAAACTAAATCTGTGAATAGTGGCCAATAGCAAGGTCACATTTCTCCCTGACTTACAAAACTATAACTTCAGTTAGGCCGAAATATATCTATATTGTGCTAGTATAATGGATAATGTACTTATCTGATACAATTAAAATTATATATTCAATGAAATATTAAACTGTGGTTGTACTCTACGATGGAGAATCACAGCGTGAAGGTCATTTCAAAATCGATTGATATGTTATCAGTAGAGTCTAACTGTGGTAATACTCAATGTCTTCCACATCCTTCTGTATACTCATACTGAGGTTTATCGACGTAATAATCAGTAGGGTCCAACTGTGGATATTCTTCATGGGTTCCATATCCTCCTGTACGTTCATATTGAGGTTTATTGTCATAATAATCAGTAGGGTCCAACTGTGGATATTCTACATGGGCTCCATAGCTTGAAGTACATTCATATTGTGGTTTATTGTCATAATAATCAGTAGGGTCCAACTGGGGATATTCTACGTGGGTTCCATATCCTTCTGTACATTCATATTGTGGTTTATTGTCATAATAATCAGTAGGGTCCAACTGTGGATATTCCACATGGGTTCCATATCCTTCTGTACATTCATATTGTGATTTATTGTCATAATAATCAGTAGGGTCCAACTGCGGATATTCTTCATGCGTTCCATAACTTGCTGTACATTCATATTGTGGTTTATTGTCAAAGTAATCAGTAGGGTCCAACTGCGGATATTCTACATGGGTTCCATATCCTTCTGTACATTCATATTGTGATTTATTGTCATAATAATCAGTAGGGTCCAACTGTGGATATTCTACATGGGCTCCATAGCTTGAAGTACATTCATATTGTGGTTTATTGTCATAATAATCAGTAGGGTCCAACTGTGGATATTCTTCATGGGTTCCATATCCTTCTGTACATTCATATTGTGGTTTATTGTCATAATAATCAGTAGGGTCCAACTGTGGATATTCTACATGGGTTCCATATCCTTCTGTACATTCATATTGTGGTTTATTGTCATAATAATCAGTAGGGTCCAACTGTGGATATTCTTCATGGGTTCCATAGCTTGCAGTACATTCATATTGCGGTTTATAGACATATACCTGTGGATGTCCTCTTTGCGTTTCTGTCCTGCGATTTCCTGCGGCATGGTCATTAGGGACTGTAAAATTAACCTCATTATGCCTTTGGGGTTTTGAATCTAATTTTGATTTCTTATCCCTATTTTTAGCTTTGGTTTTACAATACTTTGTTGCATTCCAGATATCATGGACCTTTTTGAATTTCGTCTTCAGTCCCTTTCCTTCAAGTTTTTTATGCGTTTTACGTGGATGTTTCTTTGTTTGTTTGGTGTGCTTTTTCACTCGATTAGTTTTACTCGATTTTCTTATGCCGTCCTTATTCTCATCATTACTCTTTAAAGAACGGCGATCTGTCATTCTGTTAGATTCATTCTCACTAGGATTATCCATTACATTTTCAATTGGAGAGTCTGATATTGCCTCGCTTGATGTTATAGATATTACATCTGTATCAGTATGTTCTGCAGATGTGTTGCCGAAGTCACATTTACTAATTTCCAATTTCGATTTTTTATCCCTATTTTTAGCTTTGGTTTTACAATACTTTGTTGCATTCCAGATATCATTGACCTTTTTGAATTTCATCTTCAGTCCCTTTCCTTCAAGTTTTTTATGCGTTTTACGTAGATGTTTCTTTGTTTGTTTGGTGTGCTTTTTCACTCGATTAGTTTTACTCGATTTTCTTATGCCGTCCTTATTCTCATCATCACTCTTTAAAGAACGGCGAGCTGTCATTCTGTTAGATTCATTCTCACTAGGATTATCCATTACATTTTCACTTGGAGAGCATGATATTGCCTCGCTTGATGTTATAGATATTACCTCTGTATCAGTATGTTCTGCAGATGTGTTGCCAGAGTCACCAATCATGCTGCCTGCGTTCCCAGTCATTTTCGTAAAATATGAAAGAGAATATATGATCCCCACACGCACATGACAATAGTTTCACAAGAATGCATATACTGAGGATATTTTATTTAACTAGAGAATTGTTGATAACAATGCATATCTATCGTTCTAAATTTATAGCTGATGCTGTCACTTTAATTTATTAAGGTTTAAAATTAGCTCATATTAAGCCAATTATTTTTCCGCTCGGTTGCAGCTCATAAATCTCCACGCGATTACAGATACGTAACTGAACAAGAGTACTCCATTGTTCTTATAGATAAAAATTAATAACAATTTGTTCATATGCGTTACTCTTGTGAACGGCTACTCCGATTTGGCTAATATGTTTTGTAAAATATTCATTAAAACCCGAGGAAGGTATATATGAAGAGAAATATTAGCAAATTTACCTGAAATATTTGATAATTCAGAAAAAATTTAGTATAAATGTTGCATAGACCAAATTGGTTACTAAACATTGATTGGTACTAAACAGCTGTTGAAACTTTCAGTTAAAGTTCGATAAATTGTATAAAAAATTATTTACATTTAAATTTTAAAATATTTTGTATACACTGCTAGTATATATAGTGTAAAGCCGATAGCAAATAAAACAGGTAATAATTCGATACCTAAATTTTACTTCAGAGTGCGCCAATAACAAATTTAAATAATCTAATGCATTATAAATACTATTATTAAAAACTTTTATAAAACCCATATTAATTAACAAAGTACTTTAAGTTTTCACTAAAGTTCTCCAAACTGTTGTGCTTCCTTGACGTTGGGATGTGGCGTTTTAACAGTGGCTTATAGAGAAGCAGATAAATGAGCACTAACATACCTAAACGATCCATTCTTTACCAGACTTCAGTCCAAAAAAAAAGAGTTTTACAGTGCAAAACCTTACAAAAGATTATTTTGGATTTCCCCTTCAGATAGATACTACGAAAGATTTTACCCTAGAACATAATCGGCTTCTCAGTGCTATGTATGTATTTTAACATATTTATTATTTATTATTATTATATTATTATATATTTTATTATAATATTATTATTTATTTATTATTATATTATTATATATTTTATTATATTATTATTATTTATTATTATTATTATTTTAACATATTTTGCATTGGGTGAACTAGGTAAACTGAACTATGGCACTGGAGGTATTTAAATCAAAATACATGACACTTTATTAAATGATTCGACAGAAGTAGATTTCCGAGACATACATTCTTAAATAACTGGTTCTGTAGGGACAGCAAGAGAAACTCTACTATGTTATCGAACTATCATAGATAAGAAGTGTATGACAAGGACTATAAATAAACTCTTTTTGACCAAAGTATAAATCCGAGACTTTGTATTTTATTGATCGTGGTTACAATACAGAACACTTAACGTAATTATTGTTAGAAGGCATGATTAATTTGAAATGTAGAGGTTAGCTCTAGTTCACCTTCCTATTAGTGCAGTATCTGAAACCTTGAAACCTGCCGGAATCTGGAGTTATATTAGTTAGAATAGATTTAAATAGATTCTGTTACAAAGAAGCTAAAGACGAACTCTTCGCATCGTTCCGACTTTAGACATACCTAGACTACAGAATATAGTGTAATGTTAATCTAGGTGAAATGTTATCCTCATCGTCTCATTCTCAGAAAGGTTAACCAGAGACAAACACAACATTCTCAAGATAGACTCAGCTATGACGTTGAAAGCATAAATAATTAGAACCAGAAATGCAAACACTTGCAAAAAAGGGTATAGAGTTTATACTTAACCATAAAACTTAAATACATCATATATGTATGATGTATGCGTACCTAGTTCTAAACATGTTTTAGGACTGTATCATATTACATCATGTAGTTTTACTAAATATAATAAGACCTTATATTTAGAAAATTTCCTCTACAAAGATGCGAATAATAGCTAGGACCTCAATAAGTTTAAAACTTTTTCCTAAATGTTTAATTATTTTCTAAATAAATTCCAGAAAAAGTTATCTAATTACAAGATTGAATTTTTTCGTGTTATACTCCGTTCTCTCACATTTGACTGGTAACAAATCTATAGTGTTCAGTTCCACATTTTACCAAATGCTCTGAATTTTTTATGCAAGTTGCCATCTTGAAACATCTAAACATTTCTATGTAAGAGCAGAAAGATTAATTAAATTGAACCTATAATTTTTACACAGTTCTGTATTAGACGCATATAAATTAGAAATTTTGATTATATTAGTTAAATAAACAAACTTAATAAGTAAACCTGAGTTTGTGGCGGGAAGTTATGTCTAAAAATATATATCCAAAAAAATGCAATGTAAATATGATTTTTTGTATTTGTTTATAAAGTTTGTATACAGTTATAAATGTGCACCAGGTACCTCGGTTACTGAACAGGAAAGGAAAATCATGTTAGACAACAATATCATTACCATAGTTTTAACACATGTACTGCACCGCAGTATTAAGCGAGATTATTGCAGATAGAAACATCGCAAGTCGTAACACGTTCACCAAACACGCGACGTAAAACATGATGTCCTCACGAAATAAAGCGGTCGTAACTTCCCATAGTAGTCGTTGACCGTTTGTCGGCAGAGTTATGAGACCACTCTCTGGGATAACGGATCGATAATTCAGCGTAAACACTGACTTACGCGCTGCTGGTTAAATTTTGAGAAACGAATTGAAACTTAAATACTATTAGAGGCGGTTGTAATTTAACAGGGAACTTAACTTATTCACTTCCTGTGTTTTACTGCAAGTGGCCTTTGACAGATTAAACGTTTGAGAAACCATTTACAAATTGTATCTGTATCTGTAGCTGTCACGTATAATCACCTGAATCCTTTACTAGTATTTCTTTAATTAAAGAAATAATTTAAAGTTTGTTTAAAGTTTGTTATATGGATCACAATTCTTCTTTAGTGGACACACATATAAGTGGACTAATTTCGGGCAGGGACATATGTCACAAGTGACAATTCAAATGAGTTTCTTTTTGGTTGAAAAGACGATATACCAGTTCATCCCTTCGGAGATCTTACCACCCGTCGTTTTGAAAAGTTTAAGTGTCTTTAGTTGCACAATAGTTCGTACAATTCAATCAGTAAACAGGTGCATCAAACAAACAGTTTACGGTCTAAAGGTATCAGGAGAATCGTCCATTCCAGAACAATATCTGCAATCCCTCCATCCTTTGTCTAGTCTCAGTTGTTGTTAATAACCTGTCAGGTTACTGCCGTCGGTTGGCTCCCTCCTGTTATCTGTCTAATATATTAGTAACAGCGCTGTTGAGAATACACCTCCATACCAGAACAATATCTGCAATCCCTCCATCCTTTGTCTAGTCTCAGTTGTTGTTAATAACCTGTCAGGTTACTGCCGTCGGTTGGCCCCCTCCTGTTATCTGTCTAATATTAGTAACAGCGCTGTTGAGAATACACCTCCATACCAGAACAATATCTGCAAACCTTTTATCCTTTATTTAGTCTCAGTTGTTGTTAATAACCTGTCAGGTTACTGCCGTCGGTTGGCCCCCTCCTGTTATCTGTCTAATATTAGTAACAGCGCTGTTGAGAATACACCTCCATACCAGAACAATATCTGCAAACCTTTTATCCTTTATTTAGTCTCAGTTAGTGCTAATAACCTGTCAGGTTACTGCCGTCGGTTGGCCCCCTCCTGTTATCTGTCTAATATTAGTAACAGCGCTGTTGAGAATACACCTCCATACCAGAACAATATCTGCAAACCTTTTATCCTTTATTTAGTCTCAGTTAGTGCTAATAGCCTGTCAGATTACTGTGGTCGCTTGGTCCCATCCTGTTATCAATTGAATAGTTGTAACAGCAGTGTTGAGTATTCACGACCGTCCTAGAAGGAGGATTATAAAATGCATTAGATTTTATCTTCAAATCTTTAAGAAACAAAAAGAACAAAAATTCTATTAATTTAATAGGATAATTTTCACATTATTAAGATTATAATTTTATACTAATTTATATTTACATTATTGTCATCACTTTAACTTTAAAAATAGATTATTAACAATAAAAACGCGTATCAAGTTCTTATAAATGGGCTAGCAGTTACCCGCCCCTACGCAAAATTTAAAAAGTCGAAGGTAAAAAAAAAGAAAAAATATATACACCTAAAAGTATCGTAAACATAATTGTTCCAAAAGCATTAAACTTTAAACCGTCCGTTTAAATTGACTTCCTGGCTAAGGCATTTTCAGTGCCATACTTCAGTTTGCCTTGTGGCACGATCAAGAAAGTTTATACCAACGAAAACCAACTTATATCAAAAGAATCTACTTTCGGCTCTTAATTTATGATCTGTCTATGATATTTCAAGTGCCATAGTTATAGTTTCCTGACGAATACATTTTATATACTTACTTAAGACTAACAATTTATTGCATGATTTATTGATTTATTGATGATTTTTTTTAGATTTGACCGTTTAAATTCACTTCCGGTCTCAAGATAGGTAAAGATTTAAGGGTTAGATTCGTGGCGTTGTAGCCTTATAACAAAGTCTGTTAATTTGATTTACAAATCAAACTATGTTTATTATATTTAATATTTTCGAGACTCTATATGAGAAACGGCCGCTTATATGATGAAACCAGAAAAACTCATAAAATATAAAGGGTAGCGAATCTACTAATGATCGACAAAACAAACATTTTGCTGTCGAAAAATCATTTAATACCATTTACTAGATTAAAATGCTCATCATTAGTAAAAGAAATAGTAAAAAATTTAGTTTTCATTATAGCATTTGGGCTTATATGGTGTTCATCTTTAAATGGCTGCAATAATTTCAGCGACCACAATAATCAAATTAGATGAAATTTTGCCAAGAATTATGACGTGCTTAACCACTTAGGGAGAAGGGAATATAACTAACCAAAGTTTTGGAACTTAACATTTTCAAAAGTCGATCATATAAGAAACATTTTTAGTTACATGTGATGGACCCTGCTGTTGATTATTCTGCACCATAGAGTACAGAATCCCATAAAGTTTCTCTATTCATTGAAACCATTCTGAGTCAGTATTCAACTTTTATAAGTTTTTATACGTGTATATGCAGAGTAGTTTTCAAAACAATTACTGTAACATTCTCACATATTTTATTTTGATTCGACAATTATTCGTAAATTCTTCTTCTAGAAAGAACTTACAGAAATCAAAATTACATTAATCAGGTACGTTTTATGGATTTTTTAAAGATACAATTTTGGGAGTGTTACAATTTGTATTTTTTTATCCTTAGAATTAAAAACTAATACAATATAATGATGCCAATTCATATCAAAATCATTACGTGTCCTTACAGATAATTTGTGAAAGGTAAGTACTCAACATGATTTAATAACTACACAAACGATACATTTACATACTGTTAGCTATTAAAACTGTATTGTTCTTTCCACCCCTTCTCTATCTTTAAGCTTCCTTCGGCTATTTATTGTGTATATATATATATATATATATATATATATATATATATATTGATTATAAATACTATTTGCAAAAATCAATACAGTGGTTACACTTCAAATAAAGAAATTGATAGTGATAAAAGTTTAACATATATTATATCAAAATCATATGTTGTATTTAATTTAGTTACGAGAAGTTTAAAGATAGTTTAGAAGTTAAAAAATGTTTTAATTTAAATGAATTGTGTTGAAAAAGATGCCAATAGATGGAACAGATTTATTTATTCCTTTTAAATATTGAGTTTGTACATATTGGTTACATACAAACCCATAATCCTCTAATTTTTATATTAATCGCTCATCAGTAATTCTTGCTATCTCTGCGCCAGTAAGGTGTTTTCCAAGACTCAAAAGCAAATTCTTCATCAGTCCAAATTGGGTCATCCCAATACTTCGAATCTGTGTCTTGGTGAAGGCGTGTTGGCGGATCCCAAGTAAGTAGATCGGGCTGGTCCTCGTTTACTGCACCGGCTTCAGCTTGTTTTTTATATTTTTGGTTGGTAGAGCTCGCTTTCTTTGTATGAACAAAACGCAGGTAATTTTCCCGGAGAATTAAATCGCCATCATTGTATCCGTTTTTGTTTATGGGTTTAGCGTTTAATTTTGCTTGTTTATTAATGTTCATATTCCTTATTGTACGATATTTTCTTTATTTTTCTGGATGCACTATCCCGGTTTGATTTCTTCGAGTTGTGTACACGTCTTCTTCTATTTTGAGTGGCACTATTCTTTTTCAATCGTGATGTCATAGAAGATTTCTTAGAAGTTTTATATGATCTGGTATCTATCTTCTTTGATTGAACATTTAACTCTGAAGCTGAGTTACTTTCAGTCAAGAGGTTTTTGGGTGTTAACGTTAAACCGGATTTTAATAAAACATCTACCTCACCTGTGCTGACTCCATTCACTGGTTTGTCAGTTCTAGATGATAAAACGTCAAACTTTTCGACGTTCCTTTCATTCAGGGGGTTGTTGGTTGTAGTCGTCGAACTGTCCGATGATAAAGTATCTATCTCTTCAGTACTGATTTGATTTAGTAGATTCTCGGTTGTCGACATTGAGGCGTTCATTGATGGAACATTTATATCGTCTGTGCTACTTTCGTCCAGTAAATTTTCGGTTGTAGACGTAGTGGCTATATCATCGTTTCCGGTTTCCTTCATTGGATAGTCGGTTGCAGGGGTCAAATCGTTCTTGAAACTGTCCGAATTGTTTGATTTAGGAATATCATCTGAAGCTAGGTTTGAAAATTGTAATTCTGGAGCTTGCTTTAATTTTCCACGTGTCACTAAAGTAATGCACACACAGAGGAGTAGAAACACACGTCCACGTTCCATTATAAACAGCGTAAGTTTGGTCTAAAACAGCGAAAGGTTATAAATAATTATCTTAATTGAATTTTCTTATCAACGTTTTTAATACCGCAAAGTCATGGATCGATTCGCTAATTTTCATCTTCACAAGATCGTAATTATCATGATCGGCGGAGCGGAACACTCTAACTATCAAGTGCACTGATAAAACACTAAGAATAGAATAATTTATTACCAGCCAGAATGCGGCACAAATCAGTTATATTCGTCTTATCAATATGGGAAACACTGAAAAATTGTTGAAGAATCATGATTGCACATATTTGAGATTTTGTGCATGTCTTACTTTCACAATTTTTTCTTATTTTCTTAAAATAGTAAAAATCATAAATTATTCCAATCCCATCAATATAATTATGGTTGGGATAGTTCTTAATAAAATAAAAATTGTGCGTTAAACTAAAGTATCAATGTAAAAATAGAAGTCATCCCAAAGTTCAAAATTGATTATTTGTTGTTTTTTTTATTTGTTATTATTGTTTTAGAATTAATTTACACAAAATAGGTGGAACAAAAGTGACTTTCTTAATTTGTTGGTATCTCAATATAACTGTGTTATGCAGTAGAATTGCTTGCAATCAGTTAGTTACGCAGTCAGAAATTACTCCAGTTGCGTAAGAATAAAATCACAGAATTCATTTCTACTCCTTTGATTTTAATATTTGATTCTTAAGATACCGTATTGTTCACAAACCATTTTGAATAAAAAAACATTTGTTGTAAATGCTGTGAAAATTCTTCTTATTTTCATCTTAGTTCTAAATGTTATTACGTATAACCAATTATGTAACATAAGGAGATGTTAAAAAGTTTTAAAAGTGAATATAATACATTTCATTCGTAAGCTACGGTATATAGCTAATAATTTGAGATGTAAGGTATTTGATAAATGGAAACGGCTAATTTCTTGAAACAATTAATGACTGATTCTTGTTAACGAAGCGAACCATATTCAGGATACATATAATGTGGGTAAGAACCATTTTCGTTAATTTGAGCAAGGTAAAAGTTGTGGAGTTACCATCTCCACTCATATTGCCACTATGTTATTGCCTACTCCTCAATACATTATACAGCCTGTGTATTTGGTCATTACAAAATAAAAATGCAAGACTTTCTAAAATTGTTCCGAAAACTATGAAACTAAAATTCATTATTTTATGACGACTAATAACTAAAACTATATAACCTGTTCTTTTTCAAAATCTCAAACAATCGACATATGTCTGGAAACTTTAGCAGATTTTGAGTAATGTTTTATTATAATAATTGTTTAAAAATGTTCATATGTTCTTTAAAGAACATTTCTTTTAAGTTCTTTAATGTGAACTGGTAGATAGGAAAAATGTGTATAAATGAAATGGTCAACGTGATGAAATTTATTGTTGGTTGTTACTAACAAACGAGTTAATCAAGCCATGTACAAGTATTATTAATGTACCACTCTTTAGTTAGAAGCATTTATCAAACAAATATTATCGAGTTACATTTCTGCATTGCAGATGCACAAAAGCTCGTATGTGTATGTGTATACACAAGGTGTCTCAGAACTCTCTGCCAATCTTCTTATGTATTATTCCTGGACCAAATACAATCAAAGTATAATAATAAAATCAATAATTATTCAAGCCGCTTATTTTTAATTGCGCTTATGCATTTTTAATTCGTAAATGGCTTGTTGTAAAATGTTCAAGTTTGATTCATGTCTATACCACTTAAATCCCTAGTTAAATTTACAATAATAATTTCTCAAGCTTTATTTTCAAAATGTTTAAAATATCATCTTAAAATATTCAAGCGTAAAAAACGAGTATCTTAAAAAACAACAATTTTAGTCACAATATAGCATTTTAGTTTTTTTTATTTAATTACTAATCCAACGATATCAAGTCCTAGACAATTAGTTGATAAATAAGGGGAGATAGTTCGATTTTTAAAAGCCATGTACTAAACCATATTAACTGTAATTATGTGTACTTAACTAAGAAACAAAATAACGTTAACTATATAATTGTATTAAAAGTTTTACACTAAGTTGACACATGGGATATTAGGATTAAATAAATCAAACTAGAATACACATTTTTTAACATTTATTGTGGTAAACTAAACCTTTACAGTGTGAGCAGGCCATTTCAGTTTTCTCAAGTAAAAGTCATATTCTACAATGTTTTTACATGTCTTTACTTATCAGTAAAATAACTTACAGACAGAGATGGTGATAAATTCAGAATGGCCTAATTGTGTTTGTGCTGTGCTTGTATGGTGGATTTTGTGCTTTGCTTATGTGGTGGATATTGTGCTGTGCTTGTGTGGTGGTTTTTATGTTAAAGTATGGTCCAGGTTAAAGTATAAATTTTCCAGAAATACCTAATTGTGGTTGTACTGTACGAAAGCCAAACATTGGTTCATATCGAGGTCGATTAAAATAACAGCAGGTAGGGTCTAATCGTAATTGATCTCTATTATTGCTGAACACTGAGTAGGGGTTATATCGAGGTCGATTAAAATAACAGCAGGTAGGGTCTAACCGTAATTTATCTCTATTATTGCTGAACACTGAGTAGGGGTTATATCGAGGTCGATTAAAATAACAGCAGGTAGGGTCTAACCGTAATTTATCTCTATTATTGCTGAACACTGAGTAGGGGTCAAATTGAGGTCGAGTAAAATAACAGCAGGTAGGGTCTAACCGTAATTTATCTCTATTATTGCTGAACACTGAGTAGGGGTCAAATTGAGGTCGATTAAAATAACAGCAGGTAGGGTCTAACCGTAATTTATCTCTATTATTGCTGAACACTGAGTAGGGGTCAAATTGAGGTCGAGTAAAATAACAGCAGGTAGGGTCTAACCGTAAATGATCTCTGTTATTGCCATCTCTGTTATAGGAGCCATACATTCCAGTAGCGTACTCGTATAACGGAGGGTGATTAAAGTTGCTCTCTAACTGTGGGTTTCCTCTATAGGCGCCATATATTCCAGTATGGTATGATGGAGATGGATTGATATAACCGCCAGTACTGTCTACATGAAGATTCCCTCTGTATAAGTCATGCATTCGTATAGGGTATGGTTGAGGTTGATAGACATAGTTACCACCATGTTGTAACTGCCGTTGTTCTGTGTTGATGTCATGAATTCCTGCAGGATCAGGCCTGGGTTGAATGAAATAGTTGCCATCAGTATCCAGATGTGGTTGCGATGTTTCAGTGTCAGAAATTCCAAAAGAATTTGAATTTCTAGTGTCCGATGGAAGGAAGTTTCCATTATGAAAGTCATCCTTATATCTCCCGGTCTCAGGTGGGAGTTCCATAGGGTGTAATCTATTGCTGTTATCACCATTGTAATGATTAGGTTGAATTTCATCATTATTTTCCGAATCACGTTGGGTTTTAGAACTTACTATGTAGTTTTCGTCAATGTCCTTCTGTTTAGAACCAATGTTAAAACTGTCCAACTTGCTGTTTGTATCTTTACTATCTTCAACGTTGTTGTTAGCATCTGTTTCGTAATACTTTGCTGCATTCCGGATTTCATTATTCTTTTGCGGTTTCATCTTCAATCCATTTTCTTCGATCCTGTTATACATTTTACGCGGATCTTTCTTCATTGGATTTTTCATTCCATTAGATTTACTTGATTTACCTCTGTATTCCATATTCTTATTGTTATTCTTGAAAGATCGGACAGCTGTCATGCTGGTAGACTTACCCTCGCTAGGAGTATCCAGTAGATTTTCCATTGTAGATTCCGACATTGTCTCGACTGGTGTGGAAGTACTTACTTCTGTATCAGCATTTTCCACAGTTTTCTTGCTGGAGTCATCAATCAAGCTGGCAGAGTTCTCAGAAATGTTGGCACAATACGAAAGCATAGGAGCCACACACGCACAGAACAAAAACACAAGTTTCACAGGAATCATTATATAGGTGTATGTCGATTCACTTACCAAATAAAACTAATAATCACAATGGATGCCCGAGTATTTATCCTGCTTATATAGTGACGTGATTTTATGTGCAAATATCGCTCCATTAATAACGTTACGCTTATTCATTTGAACAATAATACACTATTATTGTTGTACATCAAGTGGAAATTTCATTTCTCAAGAGACTTGTTAAATACAATAGTACAATCTATTTTAGAGTAATTTATAGCTGATAGTGACACTTTTAACTACTGCTTTTAATATCCATTCTGAGAAAATACAATAGACATTTCAATTTTAATTTATTGGTTGATTTTCAGTTAATTATTTTTCTTCTCTGGTGCATTAAATAAATATCCACGTTCATAATGAATATTTTGAATGATTTAAAAAAGTATAAGGAAATCCCTTTTTCAAAAAAATTATAAAATAAATCATTTTACTGAAATCTTAATTTAAATATTTTTAACTGTATTCCTATTCCTTTCAAATTGCCTGACGAATCTTATATTTTTCAGTTTAAAACACAATTTTGTACTCAGCCAAATTCCATAGTTAGACATGCGCCATCATAGAGCCTGTTCTTTCCTATGTATAAATTAATCTTCAACCAAAATGTAACGTCTTCATATAAAATATGTCTCGAAATTCTGCACACGATTCATACAATGGGTTTCATAGCAGATTTAAATAATAACATTTTTAGTCCAAATTAAAAAAATATTATGTTCGTAAACACGAAGTGGTTAGGTTACATGTGTTAATATGTGACATCGTCCTATATCATACGTCTTCAGTTTGTTTACAATTTTTTTTATTATTCTGATCATTCCTCGTTGCCATCATGGATACCCGTAAGACCAATATAAAAATGTGAGCTACTGCTCAGCTACACCCCACAGAGCGACATGCACCATCATTGAACTCAGTATCATAAGTGAAAACAAAAAGTGAAATTTCACCCCACACAAAAGTTAAATGTTATACAAATTGTTAAGTCCTTAGGTTAGTTGGTTTACGAAATATCTTGCGGTTTGACGTAAAAAGAATTTAGCTTGACCAGGCTAAATTTTTAGCTTTGATAACGCTCAGACAATAAAATGTATAAATTGTCTCAATCTAGGTTGATTGAACCACAAAGAACATTAATTTTCCTACTTTGTTTTTCACATAAATTCGTACACAGATTATTTTTGGATGTTTTCCACCTAAAGTTTTTCTTTTTATAAGTTTTGGAGCTGTAGTTTTTGGAGAAGATTGTCTGTCTTGTTTTACTTTTCTATTAGTGTGATACTACCTTAGATAGTGTTCTGTCTGTTTTTTTTTTTTATTTTTACCTTAAGAAATTCTAAACTTTAATATTGTAAAAGATATATAGTAGTAATTTGGCATCAATGTGTAAGAAAAATTGTTGTTTAATTCACTCAATTTTCACATCTGGATCGGGTGTAAAGACTCTAGCCAAATCTGGTGACCTTATTCCACCTTTGAACATAGTAGTTATTCTCCCTGAGCAGCCCATAATGTTACGACCAAAGTAACTAAGAGCGCTGGAAGACGGGATCCTCCATTTATCGTGCAAGATAGAAAGTCGATATTAATATTTACAACTCATTTCATTATCAACATATTCAGCAGACAGGGAGACAATCAGACAGACAATAATTTTTTCAGCATCGAAAGTGATAGGCTTCAATAGCGGTTACCCAAATGTAGTAGCGGGACATGCAACATATTCAGCAGACAGGGAGACAATCAGACAGACAATAATTTTTTCAGCATCGAAAGTGATAGGCTTCAATAGCGGTTACCCAAATGTAGTAGCGGGACATGCAACATATTCAGCAGACAGAGAGACAATCAGACAGACAATAATTTTTTCAGCATCGAAAGTGATAGGCTTCAATAGCGGTTACCCAAATGTAGTAGCGGGACATGCAACATATTCAGCAGACAGGGAGACAATCAGACAGACAATAATTTTTTCAGCATCGAAAGTGATTAGGCTTCAATAGCGGTTACCCCAAATGTAGCGGTATCCCACAAGCTATATTCCAGCAAGACAGTAGACAATCAGAATGCGAATAAGCATCGAAAGTGGTTAGGCTTCAATAGCAGCCAAATATTCAACATATTCAGCAGACAGGGAGGACAATCAGCAGACAATAATTTTTTCAGCATCGAAAGTGATAGGATTCAATATCGGTTATCCAAATGTAGTAGCGGGACATGCAACATATTCAGCAGACAGGGAGCAGGCAGGACATAATTTTTTTCAGCATCGAAAGTGATAGCCTTTAATAGCGGTTCCCCAAATGTAGCGACATTTACACATTCAGTTCAAGCAGACAGAGACAATCAGATCATATTAGCAGGCAGGGAGACAATCAGACATGCAATAATTTTTCAGCATCGAAATGTGATAGGCTTTCAATAGTAGCGGTTACCCAAATGTTTATAAGTAGCGGGACATGCAACATATTCAGCAGACAGGGTGACATCTGACGAGCAATAATTTTTTTTTCAGCATCGAAAGTGATAGCCTTTAATAGCGGTTACCCAAATGTAGTAGCGGGACATGCAAACTGATTCAGCAGACAGGGAGACAATCAGGACAGACAATAATTTTTTTTTTCAGCATCGAAAGTGATAGGCTTCAATAGCGGTTATCCCCTCAAATGTAGTAGCGGACATTCAACATATTCAGCAGACAGAGAGACAATCAGTGCATGACAAATAATTTTTGTCAGCATCGAAGTGATAGGCCTTTAATAGCGGTTACCCAAATGTAGTAGCGGGGACATGCAACATATTCAGCAGACAGAGAGACAATCTGACATGCAATAATGTTTTCAGCATCGAAAATGAGTGATAGGCTTCAATAGCGGTTACCCAAATGTAGTAGCGGGACATGCAACATATTCAGCAGACAGAGAGACAATCGGACAGACAATAATTTTTTCAGCATCGAAGTCTGAAAGTGATAGGCTTCAATAGCGGTTACCCAAATGTAAGTAGCGGGACATGCAACATATTCAGCAGACAGAGAGGACAATCAGACATGCAATAATTTTTTCAGCATCGAAAGTGATAGGCTTCAATAGCGGTTACCCAAATGTAGTAGCGGGACATGCAACCATATTCAGCAGACAGAGAGACAATCAGACAGACAATATTTTTTCAGCATCGAAAGTGATAGGCTTCAATTAGCGGTTATAACGCAAATGGTGAGTAGCGGACATGCAACATATTCAGCAGACAGGGGAGACAATCAGGACGACAATAATTTTTTGTCAGCATTGAAAGTGATAGGCTTCAATAGCGGTTACCCCAAATGTAGTAGCGGGACATGCAACATATTCAGCAGACAGGGAGGACAATCAGGGACAGACAATAATTTTTTTCAGCATCGAAAGTGATAGTCTTCAATAGCGGTTACCCCAAATGTAGTAGCGGGGACATGCAACATATTCAGCAAACATGACAGGGAGACAATCGACAGATCAATAATTTTTTTCAGCATCGAAAGTGATAGGCTTCAATAGCGGTTAACAAATGTAGTAGCGGGACATGCAAACATATTTCAGCAAGGACAAGAGAGGGAAGACAATCGGAACAGACAATAATTTTTTCAGCAATCGAAAGTTGATAGGCTTCAATAGCGGTTACCCAAACATGTAGTAGCGGGACATGCAACATATTCAGCAGACAGAGAGACAATCGGACAGACAATAATTTTTTCAGCATCGAAAGTGATAGGCTTCCATAGCGGTAGATACCCAAATGTAGTAGCGGGACATGCAACATATTCAGCAGACAGAGAGACAATCAGACATGCAATAATTTTTTTTCAGCATCGAAAGTGATAGTCTTCAATAGCGGTTTACCCAAATGTATAGTAGCGGGACATGCAACATATTCAGCAGACAGAGAGACAATCAGAGCCATGACAATAATTTTTTCAGCATCGAAAGTGATAGGCTTCCAATAGCGGTTAACCCAAATGTAGTAGCGGGACATGCAACATATCAGCAGACAGGGAGACAATCAGACAGACAATAATTTTTTCAGCATTGAAAGTGATAGGCTTCAATAGCGGTTAACCCAAATGTAGTAGCGGGACATGCAACATATTTCAGCAGGAACAGGGAGACATATCAAGACAGACAATAATTTTTTCAGCATCGAAAGTGATAGCCTTCAATAGCGGTTACCCAAATGTAGTAGCGGGACATGCAACATATTCAGCAGACAGGGAGACAATTCAGGACAGACAATAATTTTTTTCAGCATCGAAAGTGATAGGCTTTCAATAGCGGTTTAACCAAATGTAGTAGCGGGACATGCAACATATTCAGCAGACAGGGAGACAATCAGACAGACAATATTTTTTTCAGCATCGAAAGTGATAGGCTTCAATAGCGGTTAACCAAATGTAGTAGCGGGACATGCAACATATTCAGCAGACAGGGAGACAATCAGACAGACAATAATTTTTTTCAGCATCGAAAGTGATAGGCTTCAATAGCGGTTAACCAAATGTAGTAGCGGGACATGCAACATATTCAGCAGACAGGGAGACAATCAGACAGACAATATTTTTTTCAGCATCGAAAGTGATAGGCTTCAATAGCGGTTAACCAAATGTAGTAGCGGGACATGCAACATATTCAGCAGACAGGGAGACAATCAGACAGACAATAATTTTTTCAGCATCGAAAGTGATAGGCTTCAATAGCGGTTAACCAGATGTAGTAGCGGGACATGCAACATATTCAGCAGACAGGGAGACAATCAGACAGACAATAATTTTTTCAGCATCGAAAGTGATAGGCTTCAATAGCGGTTAACCAAATGTAGTAGCGGGACAAGCAACATATTCAGCAGACAGGGAGACAATCGGACAGACAATATTTTTTTCAGCATCGAAAGTGATAGGCTTCAATAGCGGTTAACCAAATGTAGTAGCGGGACATGCAACATATTCAGCAGACAGGGAGACAATCAGACAGACAATATTTTTTTCAGCATCGAAAGTGATAGGCTTCAATAGCGGTTTACCAGATGTAGTAGCGGGACATGCAACATAGTCTAACTCAGTTTTATGTATAAATAAGGTTTCATGTCAACAAATGAAAACTTTCTCGAGATATCTTGCGGATAGCTAGAGGACACTAACGTTCATTCAATTCCCATAGAGAAACATGCACCATAATCTAAAACAATACTTACTTCCGAAAACGATATTGCTTATGAGGGAATGAATTTACACGAAACAGACAAACATTCAGACATATATACAGAAACATAGAAGAGAAATGGTGCCAACCCTTTTAGTGACAGTAAAATATTCACAGTGTAAGTCTAAATCCCATGTGTTACCGAGCTACCCTGCAAAATTTTAAACTTTGCTAACGCTCAGCTGAAAAATGCATGATTTTTTATGATAGGTGTTACCTGTTTTAAATTAAATTCCATGCAAAATCTTAAGTCTATAGCTCTTTTAGTTCTCTAGATATACTGTGATAATTTATACTTCACTAAAGCTTAGAGAAATCTCACAGAGGAACATGCTGTTGCCTATATAGGAATCAGGTTTTACGTCTATACTTCGAATCGTTCTTGAAATATCTAGCAGGTAGATATGCAGCTATAAAAGAATTCAGCCAATAATAACTGATATTGTTCATTCTATTATTTTACTGTCTTACGCCATTAAGTCGTCAAACAATATCCAAATACTTGATGTTATCTAAATCTGTAACCAAATTTTTACCTAATACACTTGTGCATTATACCTTATTTTATTTCACATGATGTTAACATTCTATCTCAGTGTTATAATTTTGAATTTGTTCTGTATTAATCAATAGAAATAAATAGTTTTTAGTATATTTTGTTTTACTGGAGGCGTGTGTACTACACACTGCTTCCGAAACTCTCAGTTACGTTAAATTAAACAGAGGTAAAAAGAAGAAGATACGCTCTAATCCCAGTCGAGGATCATTCCTTTTCATTGTACGTATTTCCGTGATTGCCTATTAAAGCAAAACAAGTAACAATTTGATTCAAAATCTCAAACTGTTTATCGGTGATTGTAACATGTCTTTGTGTCACAACGGGGATAGGCCACCGTAATCAGTCCATTTCAAAGACAATGAGACCCATTGCCCAACCCTTTGTTCTCAGTCAGACATTAATAACCTGTCACTAGCGCACCCAAGCTCAGGCTTCTCCCTACGTAATCTCAACTTGCTCTCCTTCCAACAATGTCATTTTCGTTCATCACGTGTCCATATACTTCGGTTGATTGGAGTTTACATATTGAAAAGTACATAGATTAGTACGCAATATCACAATGAGTATATACTTCATCATTTTGCACTATTTTCTCATATTTCTTGTTCACGTGAGTGCATGTAATTTAGTGTACACAAAAATGGCAAATGATTTAAATATATTTTTATCTACTGTTAACATGTTTTTTCGCTATTACATTATTTTATTACTCATCGTCTTGTGTTTAACAAATAGGATGGTAAAAATTGTTGCATGTTTAGGGTTTTTATTTTTCATATGCTCAAAGTTAAAAAGGTCACGGAATTAAAAATTGAGGAGTGTATTATTTACAACCTACAACCCATTGCTTTAAAAAAGTTCGTCTGTTTTCAGTTGCACAATAGTTCGTACAATTCTATCAGTAAACAGTTGCGACAAACAAACAGTTACCGGTCTCAGAGAACCGTCCATTCCAGAACAATATCTGCAATCCCTCCTTCCTTTGTATAGTCTCAGTTGTTGTTAATAACCTGTCAGATTACTGTCGTCGGTTGGTTCCCTCCTGTTATCTGATCTGTCTAATAGTAGTAACAGCATTGTTTGATATACACTTTCATTGCAGAATATTATATGCAATGTCTCCACCCTTTTTACAGTCTCAGTTGTTGTTAATAACCTGTCAGATTACTGTCGTCGGTTGGTTCCCTCCTGTTATCTGATCTGTCTAATAGTAGTACAGCATTGTTTGATATACACTTTCATTGCAGAATATTATATGCAATGTCTCCACCCTTTTTACAGTCTCAGTTGTTGTTAATAACCTGTCAGATTACTGTCGTCGGTTGGTTCCCTCCTGTTATCTGATCTGTCTAATAGTAGTACAGCATTGTTTTGATATACACTTTCATTGCAGAATATTATATGCAATGTCTCCACCCTTTTTACAGTCTCAGTTGTTGTTAATAACCTGTCAGATTACTGTCGTCGGTTGGTTCCCTCCTGTTATCTGATCTGTCTAATAGTAGTACAGCATTGTTTGATATACACTTTCATTGCAGAATATTATATGCAATGTCTCCACCCTTTTTACAGTCTCAGTTGTTGTTAATAACCTGTCAGATTACTGTCGTCGGTTGGTTCCCTCCTGTTATCTGATCTGTCTAATAGTAGTACAGCATTGTTTGATATACACTTTCATTGCAGAATATTATATGCAATGTCTCCACCATTTTTACAGTCTCAGTTGTTGTTAATAACCTGTCAGATTACTGTCGTCGGTTGGTTCCCTCCTGTTATCTGATCTGTCTAATAGTAGTAACAGCATTGTTGGATATACACTTTCATTGCAGAATATCATATGCAATGTCTCCATCTTTTTTACAGTCTCAGTTGTTGTTAATAACCTGTCAGATTACTGTCATCAGTTGGTTCCCTCCTGTTATCTGTATAATAGTACTAAGAGCAGTGTTGAGTATATATGTTAATTGCATTAGCAAGCACGAAGTACCCAAACTTCTTTCCATCTCCAAACCAATCATGTCCGAGAGTGGCCATGAACTCGTCCATTTAGTTGAAAGCTTTTGAAACCAGAAGTCTTTTAAGTGGAGCTTTAGAATTATTAGAATTTACTGCCAATGTCATATCATCAGGGACCCTGTTCAACAGTTTAACACCAATAACTGAATACAAACTTTCAAACACCGTTGAACGATATTGCTGTCCACGCTAAAGATCCCCTACCTCTAATCTCGTACTGGTAGACCTGTCTATCTTGAACAGATTGGCACGACTGAAAGTACAAAACCCAAAAATATGAAGGCAGGCCAACGTAAGCGTGCCAAGCTCCCTGAGGTTACTCTCTGAAATTTAGATTTGTAACTATTCTAATGGCTTTTTTATGAAGTAAGAGAACTATTTTTAGTCTTGGCTTTGCACAACCATTCCAGAGTCTAATTTCGTATTGTAAAAACGATGTATTGGTAAAACCAGCAATAAAATTGTACGTGCTTAATCTTTCTGGTGAAGCAGCTTTTATTTTATTAAGTTATGAATTGGCTTAAAGCAAATTAGTTTTGCGGTGTTTTGGGGCTGAATCGTTATCATTATTCGCAGTCATGGATTTAATGGCAGCATTATTCGTGGTCAACATTTTTCCTTAATTCCTGGAGCCAGATTGGTGGTCTTCCAGTTATAGAGGGGTATTTCTTGTTAGGGAAATAGTTTGGGAAATTTGCGTTAACATAAAAGACTTCCTTTATTCAGAACTACAGGGCTGTTTTTAAAGGCTGTGTAATTTTAAAATTAGTCAGCGATTCGTCCCAGACAAGTGTTGCGTATAACATTGGAGTGTTACAGCAATAAATGATTCTTATCAGCTCTGAATGATAACATTTCAATATTGGTGAACAATCTCCTGTAGTTGGGTATAGTCATAATCAATATTACTAAACTACTTAAGTCTCATTAAAAAAAGTAACTGTGAACTAATAAAGAAGATATGTTAAAAGGTTTTAAATATACAATAACAATTTAAGACCTCTCGTGAAAATAACAAAATGTTTCGCTAAAAATCATAGGGTTCCTATTTTAAAATACAATAAACACATTTTATGATTTATTTAACATCTAACGTCGGATTTCCTGTTTTGGCCTGTAAATAATTAAGGGAGATACCTTTTCAAAGAGGACAACTTCAAGTCAAAAAATCATATTTTTTTACATGGTGAGCCAAGAGGTGTTTAAATATATACATAAGCATATATTTTATGTGTTAGTTATAAAATTATATATATATATCTGTATATAACTATTGAATCTGTAAAATTTTAATTATATATATAATTTACCAAATGCAATGCAAGTTTCCCCTAAAGATGTCTCAACAATAAATTCTCTGAGAACAAGATGACAGAAGACAGGCACATACATAATTTAAATTTTGAAGAAACGTATTCAGTGAAAACGTTAAGAAAAATATCAAAATTTAAGTACAAACAACCTAAGAACCATGGAACAAGCCCAAATCGACACAAAAACAAATTTAAAGTTCATTAATTTAAGGTGACTTTACAAAGAAAGTTAATTTATGAAATTAAGTGACATGTTACAAATACTCCCTAATTAATTCTTTATTTTATTTTCTGTATTGTTTTTATGTTTTTAATGTTCTTACAGCCCTATTTCTATAACTTTCTTTAATTTCTTGAAGATGGTTTAAACCGAAATATAGAAATTGTTTACTAATATCTTTTTATTTCTTATTTCGAAATATATGTATTATATTATATTATATATATATATATATATATATATATATATATATATATATTAAACATGTATAAGTAAACTGAATCTTACGTACTCAGCAATTTTATCTTAACAACCAGTATTCCTAGATTTATGTTTAACTAGATTAATTGTACGAACTCATCTGTCAACGATGCACTTGAGATACCCGACACGACAGATGAAGTGATTTCGGAAAACAATAGCCAGACTATTAACTACAGTAGTGTTGTGTTTTGGCGGGAGTCGCAAGAGGATAGCAGCGGATGTTTGCTAGCACCAGCAATGTTTGGTTATCTTCTCCCTTCAGCTCGCGGTCCCTGTGGTCATTATAGCGACTGGCCACTGCGCTACATCTTGCTTAGACGATCTGGAGTATGATCAACTACCAGAATCATTGACTAGCAAATTATATATATGATCTTCATCTGAGGACGAGAATCTATTGCACGTTGTAAGAAAGTTAGAGAGGGCTTTTTTAGTCCTAACTTTTCTTGGCAAAATAAGACGTCTCTTTAAAGAATTTCTTTAGTTTTAACTCATTTTTTTACTTTAAGCTATATACGCAATTTGATTACCATGCATTCCATCTTGCGATTAAACGTATAAAGGTATAGAAATAGATGCGTTTGCCAAATTTATTTAAAATTAATAATAGAAGTATTATAGTTAAAACTGAATCTCATATTTTAAAAGTGTTGTACATTAACAATATGTAAACTAATAAAACACCATATGATAAGATTTGCTCATTTCATTTATTTATAGGCTGAGCATTATTAAAGTGACAGCTTGAGGAGACGGAATATCTGTCTGTCTTCTCGCCTGATATTCCAAAAAGGAATATATGATTGGTAGATTGTTTGTTAAGCATTTCTTTACATTCTGCACGGTCCTTTGATACTCCGTTGTATTAGTTATTTTTAAATAAACAAGATATAGATTGATATGATATTCTCGGGTGATTACGGAGCAGTAAAGGTGATGTTTATCTTGTCACTCGTGATAGAGGACTGGGTAGATTGTTTGTTATTACATTCTGCCAGTGATACTTCGCATGTATTAGTTACAAATATGGATCTTGAGGAGACGGAATATCTTTCTGTCTGTCTCGCCTGATATTCCAAAAAGGAATATATGATTGGTAGATCCGTTTTGTTGGGTTAAGCATTTCTTTACATTCTGCACGGTCCTTTGATACTCCGTTGTAATTAGTTATTTTTAAATAAACAAGGATATAAGATCTATGACGGAGCATGTTTTTCCACGAGATTTAGCTGAGCGTTATTAAAGTGACAGCTTGAGGAGACGGAATATCTGTCTGTCTTCTCGCCTGATATTCCAAAAAGGAATATATGATTGGTAGATTGTTTGTTAAGCATTTCTTTACATTCTGCACGGTCCTTTGATACTCCGTTTGTATTAGTTATTTTTAAATAAACAAGATATAGATCTATGACGGAGCATGTTTTTCCACGAGATTTTGGCTGAGCGTTATTAAAGTGACAGCTTGAGGAGACGGAATATCTGTCTGTCTTCTCGCCTGATATTCCAAAAAGGAATATATGATTGGTAGATTGTTTGTTAAGCATTTCTTTACATTCTGCACGGTCCTTTGATACTCCGTTTGTATTAGTTATTTTTAAATAAACAAGATATAGATCTATAACGGAGCATGTTTTTTTCCACGAGATTTGGCTGAGCGTTATTAAAGTGATAGCTTGAGGAGACGGAATATCTCTGTCTGTCTTCTCGCCTGATATTCCAAAAAGGAATATATGATTGGTAGAGTAGATCGTTTTGTTAAGCATTTCTTTACATTCTGCACGTCCCTTTGATACTCCGTTGTATTTAGTTATTTTTAAATAAACAAGATATAGATCTATAGACGGGAGCATGTTTTTTTCCACGAGATTTGGTCTGAGCGTTATTAAAGTGATTAGCTTGAGGAGACGGAATATCTCTGTCTGTCTTCTCAGCCTGATATTCCAAAAAGGAATTATATGATTGGGTAGATTGTTTGTTAAGCATTTCTTCATACATTCTGCACGGTCCTTTGATACTCCGTTGTATTAGTTTATTTTTAAATAAACAAGATATAGATCTATACGGAGCATGTTTTTCCACGAGATTTGGCTGAGCGTTATTAAAGTGATAGCTTGAGGAGACGAATATCTCTGTCTGTCTTCATCGCCTGATATTCCAAAAAAGGAATATATGAATTGGTAGATTGTTTTGTTAAGCGTTTCTTTACATTCTGCACGGTCCTTTGATACTCCGTTGTATTAGTTATTTTTAAATAAACAAGATATAGATCTATGACGGAGCATGTTTTTCCACGAGATTTGGCTGAGCGTTAGTTAGCAAAACGCTATAACGTGAAAACTGATTAAGTTATAAATTTTAAATTATGTATAATTAGCTTAGCTATTACTGAGAGCGCTGGCAAATTCCTCTTATTTGTATCCTGTTTGAGTTAAATGTCAATGACGTAACAACAACATGACATTATGTCATGATGTCGTTCTTGATGTCATTTCTATATAGACAACGACGTTGTGGCGGTGGACATGTTACTGAGCCTTTACATACCTTTCAATTCGCCGGATATCTCGAAAACTATTTCATCCGCAGAATTTAAATTTTACATGAAACATCATTCCTACATAGACTTAATTTGATGAAGGTGCACCTTCTGTTATGTTTACCGGTGGGCGGGGAGGGGGAGAGGGGTCTGTAAAAATGTCATTCCTGTCTTATTGCCTTTCTCTCTGTCAGTAGGATATTTTAAGAATTAAATGGACTAGACAGAGTAGACTTGATCGATACCTGTTACGTAACATGTGGTGTGGCGTACTTCACCTTGTATGGATATGTAGACTACCCTTTTATACAGGGTGTTCCATGTGAGTTGCCTCAAACTGATTGTGAGAAACCTGAGTAGCAAAAAAATAATGAGCTAAAACATTTTTCCACAAAATAAACCTTTGGGAACTGTACAACATATTTTCATGAATCTTTAAGTATATTTTGTACCAAAATCCGTAGTCTGGGGTTTGGTTCTTGAGGTTTTAAAATGTTTCAAATCATTTTAAAACTATTTACAAAACCAAGCCAAACTCTTTGCAGAAAACTAAACTTAACTATCTTACTAATCATAAATTGCCGACCGAAACATTTAAAACTGTATAATTTTACCTGTAACACAACCACAAACCACTCAGGGTTATATTGGTATGCAAAGAGCAATTCTCCAAGCAGTCCAAACACAAAATGTGTTACGTTCAAAATATCGTACCTCAAACTTTTTCATGAAAATATAAAAGCAATTTACTCATACACATCATTACACGTATATTTTTTATACGTTAAAAAATTAAAAAAGCAGCTTTTTTGTTAAAAATATTTTTGGTCCAATACTATTCACATTACATTAGAAATAAAATATTAAAACTATATTACATTTTATTAAATTAAGCCAAATGGTCCAAAACACAATTGTTATTTTTTAAACCGATAGTTGTATTATTCGACAAACTAAATTCTGGATGCTTAAATTGGTTGGAAAATGAAAGAGAGAGCTTTTAAGAAAATTGTGTCATGAGGGTGATTATAATAAGCATATATTCGTTAAGTCTACCTAATAAACTAATTGTGAATGCGGTTTCAGCCTACTTGATAATTTATCAATCAGCGCCTAATAGAACCCTTAACATCCATAAACACTTCTTGGGACTCATCAAACATGATGCAGCAGTCAAACTGTGCTAGAAACACGCCTTGAACTTAACTGGTAATTAAGGGCAGCTTAAGATGATTTATGTTATTGATACCAATTAACTGAAGCGTTGTAATCAGCTTAAAGCACTCGTTATTATTAGCTAGTGTTCACATTTTCTGCGGATCATTTTACATGGCTTTAGAATATGACGTCATAACGATTAAAGCTTAACATTGTTTTCATAAAGTCTGAATTAATAAGTTACAACTATAATTGAAATTTATCATTAAGCATGTTTTATTTTAAACAAATCAATAAATGAAAGAATACTGTTTTCTATATCGTAATGAATAGAAAATTTGCTTTAAATAAAACTATTTACATATTAGGAATTTAGGTCATTTAAGATTGATTTAAATTGTTAATTTCAGACTTGAAGAGTTTTACCAATTGTATGGGATGTTGAATTTAGCTCCAGTTAACCTCCCATTTGTTGCAGCGTCTGGTATCTGACGCTGTCTCAGACCTGCCTCCTGAATCTGCAATAAAAGGAAGCTGAACTGGAGCTAAATTCAACATTCAAATTGAATCAACCTTTCCTAATATGCACGTTATGTGCAGTTGTTGTGACTCAGACTAATATGCACGTTATGTGCAGTTGTTGTGACTCAGACTAATATGCACGTTATGTGCAGTTGTTGTGACTCAGACTAATATGCATGTTATGTGCAGTTGTTGTGACTCAGACTAATATGCACGTTATGTGCAGTTGTTGTGACTCAGACTAATATGCACGTTATGTGCAGTTGTTGTGACTCAGACTAATATGCACGTTATGTGCAGTTGTTGTGACTCAGACTAATAGGCCAATAATTCCTGTTGCTGGTTGTTAACTACTTAAAACGGTTTTGAAATATTAAAATATTTGATTGAGATTAAATGAATAAATAACTAAAATTTACTATTGTTAAAAATAGTGAAAATTTCAACTCAAAAAATACATTTCAGTAATATTAAGTTCAATTGCTAGTACATTTCGCAAGACCTGGCATTTTTAATCTTCGTGGCTCGGAACCTCTTTATATAGTACACCTTCTCTGGAACATCTTACTCTCTGGAAGTTTGCAACATATACTACCTGCTGGGTATTAGTATCGCCCTAAACATGGCCATGTTTACCATCTAATCTCAAGAAATCTACAGTCTCTAGGACCTCTTTATGTATTGGTTAACCCGGTTAATTCTTGTAAGCTTTCTGCAGCCACATGTAAGTGATCTCAGCTCCCTGATTCTGGAAGGCAATTCTAGAAGTTCTCAAAGTTTTAAATATAATTTTTGTTGCAAATAAGTGACTAATACTTTAGCATTCCTTCGTCGAAAACTATATATTGTATGGTAAAAAGCTACTTGACAGAGAAAGAAAAGCGGAAAGTTATTTTCACAACGAGTTTTGAAAGCATCATAGTATACGTCAGAAAGTACAAAAGTGTATCAAACTTAAAAAAATTAGTTTTAAGTAAATAAAATAGTGCGCAAATAGTTTGAGTTTTCATTGCGTTGGTTGATAAAGAATATTTGTGGGCGCTTTTATAACCATAAAAGTAAGGGAGACGCAGCCGATCTCAACGTAAAGACCCCACAAGCAGGGGACTAATTTCTAAACGGTATATTTGAGTTCAAATTCCTGAGAGTAAATTCTCGTACAAAGTGAGATGGGGTATAATGCCTATTATTGTGTTTTTCTTCGGAAAAAATATGTTCGTGGTCAAATCTCTTGCACCTTTAGCCATTTCAGATCACAATTTGACTTACCTTAGTATTTAGTAAGGTAAATATTTTCACACTAAATAATCAACCTTATGTCCCTGTAAGATTTTAGTTACAAAAGTAAGGAAATAAAAAGTAAAACGTTTTAATTTTCACTCTGAGAGAACTTATGATATGCAAATGCGACATAGATTAATTTTCGAAGCATCGCCTGGAACCCTGACGTATTTAATTTATGATATTTAATAGTAGTATTGATATTTATAAATGAAAATATCAGCCTTATAGAAGACCTTAGTCTGGGACTCTCAGTGACAGGCATCCTGAGCATGTGCAGATACTGCTTCTGCAGAATTTTAGTATGAAAAAATTAAGAACTGCAGTAGTAAACGTGTTCACAATCATTTCCACAATGTTGCATAGTGCTTACAACGCTATAAGCCATTTATCTGTGAATCTTATTAGATATAAAAAAACTCAAAAGAACAAAAATTATCGTATAAGACTTGAGCATTCTAAAACATTATTTTTGCGCTACAATTTAAAAATACTTGAGATATAACCATTTTTCCAATCTTGGAGCATATGAAAAATAAATATAAATTTGTATGTTTTGATGGTTTTGGATTCTGGGAATCACGATCAGAGAAAATTCAAAACACTCCTTCATGAAGGCCATTTCAATAGGCAGATTTCTGTGAAAACTAATACTGGGGAATTATATATGGTATTTTAAAACTCTTGGATAATACAGTATTAAAATTCATAAAAACACAATATAATAAACGTAAAATTAAAACCTGATTTTTCCGACTGCACACACGCAGGTAGCTTGAAATCGATAGTATGGCTTCATCATAAATTGATTCAGTTATTGCTACAAAGGGCCAATCACGGCTTCAAAGAATCTTTTTATATTGAGTTACGGGTTTACTTTTCCCCAACATTTGTTAAATCGTGTTTTTTGGCTCTATCATAACCGAGTTGTATGAATTTATAAGTTTAATTTTGATTAAAAAGCACAAATTTAATAAATAATTAACATATTTATAATGACATATTTTTAATAACTCTACCTTATTTACTTAATTGCAATAACTTATCCCTGAAATATCATGGATTTGTTCCAAATGTTTTTATATTTACTTTTGTAGAAAAAACGAACTAAATATAACTAACAATCAGTAATTTTCTATATGGGAAAATAATTGTTTTTAATCCAAAAACTCTTTGAATCTAAATGTGATTGCGCTTTAAATTAAAAATATATTTATGTTCTTTTTACGTAAATATTATTACATGAGTGAAAAAACACTATTCACAGTTAAAGTATTTGATCGCAAGAAAATTTATTTTATTTCATACAAATGTTACATAAAATTTGACCAATATTTAAGGGATTCGAAATTGGGCTAATATAGCATAAGATAGAAATCATAAGACTACATAAAAAACAGTACATTATCACACCCCAACTAATCTATCGCTTTTTTCTATGGCGTGATCTAATGAGCCTTTTCAAAACTATAAAATATTGAATAAAATTATTGAATAAAACTATAATGAGTGAATCAAATTCTGTTATTTGTTATTTCAATCTAGTTGTGAGCAATATTTGTTATTGTTTGAGCGTTCGTAAATCCACTAAGGGGGGAGGTTGTAAAATCCTCGTCTACATCCATTTTTATAGACAATAGAAATCCACTTCAACTATACAAATTTATTATATGCACATATAACAAGGATGCTTCCAGTGATGTTAAACTACTCTCGCTCTTCAGGAGATGGGTTCGTGATAAATTAAAATATATTATCAAAAGTTTATTCAATAACAATATAGATAAATTAATTTAAATAAACAAGTTGTATGTTGGTAGAACGATAAACTGCGTTCATTCAACTAACTCTCTATTTTTGTACTGAAATTAAGTTTAATACTTTCACGCTACAAGCACACTGGATGATCACTCGTGTATGACTTGGAATTATATATTACTTTACATATGATATTATGAACTGAATGATTCAAAGAAATTGAATTCCTCTAGATGAGGATCCCTATGGTGCAAGGTAGAACTATTTCATGTGTAGCCAATAAACGAGTTTCAGGGGAGGCGGTTTCCGCAGCGGAAGTTGGTTCAGTCTGTCACAAAGGACCAATCACGGACGAGCTCTATCTTTATTGAATTTATTATCTCCGAATCTATCCAAACCTCAACAGATAGGTCACTGAAATGCCACTGCGTGTATGGTATTCAACGTGAAACAAGATTTATTCTACTTTAGAAATTGCCTCAGTGTTGATTTATGAATTTAACTGTAATAAAAAGCATGAAATGTATACAACAATTAAAATATTTAGCATAACAAACCAGTACTCCATAGAAATACCACTTGACCTTAGTTATTAAATTTTTATAATTAATCTTAGAAAAATTGTGATATGTTACAACGGGAGTGCCGATGGCCGAGCGGTCTAAGTCGTTGGACTTTGGGTCTGAGTTTAGAGATAGCACAGGTTCAAATCCTGTCTGTGACCGTTGCACTTTTTATCAGTACAATCAACCTCGTACTGTATCGACTCTCCCCTTTATTCTGTTTGATAAGATCCTCGCACAGGCCTGTGGCCCATGAGGACGGACAGAATAAGGCTTAAAAGGAGATCGGCCTCTCCTTTAAAAAAAAAATTTAAAAAATTAACTATTTATATATTTTTACAAAAATAGACTACCAAAATTTATCTAGACATTAAGGTATTTAGAGCTGGGTTTTATGAGGAAGGTCGGACCAAAATATTTTATTTAATATTTCATGGGCTTTAAATAATATGGGATCCTTCGTTTTTGAATATTATATACCAAGTTACGCCACACCATGAGTCGCTAAACAGGCTATGCTGAGGAATGCAAAACTTCAAGTATGTAGCTTATCTCATTACTAACAGATGGAATTACAATCATATGAACAAATATTATTTCCCCCGGCAAACAAAAGAGAAGTTGCTCCTTGAATTGACCTAAATTCTATGGTTGGACATGCACCATCGTATAATTCACTTTTGAATATTTATAAATGAAAATTCATGAAAAATGTCAAGTCTAAGAACAAAATATTTCTCGATATATCTTGCTACATGATATATTCACATTTTTTCCATTCAAATGGGTTTCATATTAGTGTTAAAACAATAGAAATGTACACACCAAGCCACCATAAAATAATGTCGTTAGTGTTAGGAAAGTTACGCTATCGGTCTTATTATGTGACTGCACTAATAAAATATGTCACACGTGTTCAAATCTCTAATGGGTGTACTTATGACAGTTTTTTACAAATTCAATTATTTTAATATTTTGGCGTTGACATCGTGGTCCCTTATAAGACCAATGTAAAAATATTCGCTAATGCTCAGGTAAACAACATGAAGTATTTTGCACCATAATCTATTTCAACGTTCTTTATATAGAATGTAAGCTTCATGTACAATTTCAAGTCTATAGATCAGTTCGATTTCGAGATATTGTGCAGACAGACAGACAGACAGAAATGACAAGCCTTCGAGTGATAGGCTTCGCTAAAGCTCAGGCAAGTAAACGTGACATATATGAATGGCACTTTTTACTGGGAATATCCCAACCTTGTTCCAACTATAATAACAATGTTTTTACTTAATATATGCAAAATAATGATTAATTAGTTTAACCAACGAGATAATGGATAGCGAGAGATGATAATATGACGCCTAATTTAATTTCTATATATTTCAATGATACACGTGTTATCGTTGTTGCTATAGAAACTTATTCCTATCCATTAATTAAATATGCAAGTCTAAGTTCAGTTAAACTGATTCAGAAACGTTACCGCTGGCACTGGTTAAGCGATCTTCAATCAACACATACGATTTCACTTGTATATTAGTATTTAAGATCCAAAATATGTGAAAGAATTATCTTTCTTCGTGTGAAGTTTGTTTTTGACGATGGAAGAATTATGAAGGAAACTGGATTTTTCCGGAAATTTGCCATCGTTCAGTGATACAATACAATCAGTAACACTACGTTGATTACTATTTGGTTAGCCGCAGAAGTGCAGACTCGTTGTGACCTTTATTCTGTAGTTCAGTTTTAATAACTAGTGTTTAGTTTTTATCAAGTGCATGTTTCACAGTTAGTGTGCATGGAATAAACACACAACATAGCTGACTTAATCGTCTCACATACGGTATATTTTGTTTACTTTAACCTAGATTGTAGTCATGGATAGTTTATTCATTTACCTGAAGAAGATATCAGATTGCGGATCTCGAAACACAGTGTTACTGATTGGACTATCATTGTCAGTGCATTATTTTCCCTCGACGGTTTGAGTTAACATCCTCTACCCCTCCCCCTAATTGTTACCGATTAAAGCTAAGAGGTTGTAGTACACTTGATAAGGAATGCGTGTAATTAACTTCCAAATCACTCAAAGGGCTATCTTTGTTGCTCATCACTTTGTTTCATGTTGAATATTGTCGTCAAAAACGCATAAAATCAGTTAATAAAGCAGTTAATAAGCTGGGAGTTGAGTGCCAAATTGCATTGTATAAACAACATAAACTAGTTTTGCATGAAATAGACGAAATCATTTTTCCATAAAGTTTGAAATGGAAAGTTTTAAGCTGTAGGATTGAAAATAAAAAATTATATCTTTTCGCAGGTTCTGCTTTTTAGTTTAGCGCACTTAAAACTTACGTAATACCTGTGAACGATACCTGTATCGGTGACGGCCAACGAGATGAAGACGTTAGATGTAGAATATTCAATCCGTCAGATGACGCTGATACCATTTACGTGTCTCATGAACATTTTCAAATGTGTCTGTTAAAAAAATCGCCATATTTAGCCACTTTGCTACCCCTTTCATTTCCACGGAAACTAACGTGGTGATTTTTAGTTTTATTCTACCCGACCTCAAAGGCCACTGACCAATTCGAGAACTGTATCGTACAGTATAAGGAAGAAAGTCTGTACCGTAAAAGTTTTATAAGAATACTTAAAAAGTGGATACACAAAAAGATTTGAACCTGCGCTATCTCTAACTCAGACCAAGAGCCCGACGTCTTAGACCGCTTGGTGACCGACTCTACCTCAATCAATTTCACGGAAAAATTAATCTTTGAAGCAATATAAATGTAAATCGGCCTCCGCCTTCCAGATTAATATTATATATTCAGAATAGCTGATTATATAAGTGACCTGCTGTATATTGTTACACTCGACAACAGTATGAAGCAGGCACTGAGAGCATTGTTACCGAGATCTGGAAGTGGAATATTGCCGAACAGAAGGGGCGTGTGACCTGCTGTATATTGTTACACTCGACAACAGTATGACAGCACACAGAGACACATAGACCGATGTTTGTTACCGAGATCTGGAAGTGGAATATTGCCGAACAGAAGGGGCGTGTGACCTGCTGTATATTGTTACACTCGACAACAGTATGAAGCAGGCACTGAGAGCATTGTTACCGAGATCTGGAAGTGGAATATTGCCGAACAGAAGGGGCGTGTGACCTGCTGTATATTGTTACACTCGACATAAATGACAGTATGGAGCAGGCACTGAGAGCATTGTTACCGAGATCTGGAAGTGGAATATTGCCGAACAGAAGGGGCGTGTGACCTGGTTTGAACTGTATATTGTTTACACTCGACAACAGTATGGAGCAGGCACTGAGAGCATTGTTACCGAGATCTGGAAGTGGAATATTGCCGAACAGAAGGGGCGTGTGTTTTAATTTAACCTGCTGTATATTGTAAAATACTCACTCGACATAAATGACAGTATGGAGCAGGCACTGAGAGCATTGTTACCGAGATCTGGAAGTGGAATATTGCCGAACAGAAGGGGCGTGTGTTTTAATTTTAACCTGGTTTGAACAACTGTATATTGTTACTCACAATCGACAATGACAGTATGGAGCAGGCACTGAGAGCATTGTTACCGAGATCTGGAAGTGGAATATTGCCGAACAGAAGGGGCGTGTGTTTTAATTTAACTGGTTTGAACAACTGAATAGTTTTCATTCCTTCATTAAGTGGAATATTGCCGAACAGATCGCATAAATGAACTGGTTTGGAGCAGGCACTGAATAGCATTGTTACCGAGATTCAGTGGAATATTGCCGAACAGAAGGGGCGTGTGTTTTAATTTAACTGGTTTGAACAACTGAATAGTTTTCATTCCTTTAAAATATTGCCGAACAGAAGGGCGTGTGTTTTAATTTAACTGGTTTGAACAACTGAGAGCATTGTTCATTCAGTGGAATATTGCCGAACAGAAGGGGCGTGTGTTTTAATTTAACTGGTTTGAACAACTGAATAGTTTTCATTCCTTCCTTTAAAATACTCACAATCGCATAAATGACTTTGGTGAAAAACTCGGTTAAATAACAAAGACCAAAGGATTTAATTTACTTGCTCTCTGTTTGTATTGGTGTATAAGGTTGTATTTCATCGAACGTCCATACAACATACATTGCATTGCTTGTACACTTTTATCAAACTGAAACAATGTTGTGTAACTGACAATAATTGTATGTAATAATTGTATTACAATTATTGTAGTATAATTCTGAGGAACATTTTTTAGGCTTAAAAAACAAAAACGATCACCCATTTCCTTAAACTAGCCTGTGTTGGTAGAAGCCAATGCAATATTTCTTCCTTGAAATTGTTGTTGTTAATAAAATGAATATTCGTCAATTGATGTTACTTTTGCATACGTAATAGAGACTAAATGGTTGCAGCACGGAGAAGAACAAAAGGGTCGACATATGTTTTTTATAACACAATCGTAATATTTTAAAAAAATAATGAAAATGTCGTGGTTTTCTTAGAACTTAATGGGGTGATTGCTTATTATATTTTTAAGTAGGTCTATACGTTTTATGTATATAGAGAGAAGAACAATTTGTTTGTTTGAATACTTTTTAAATATCTATAGCTTTGTGTAATTTTCACCTAAAACATTATTACGTCCAATTTTAAAATAGTGTTTAGTGAATAATAACATTTAGGTAAAAGATCACTTGTGAACATTATGCAAATCCTCAATTACAATACGTATTTTATAATGTTTATGTTGTGTTTCTTTCAATATCAATAATGGAAACCTATAGGAAGAAATGTTTCTACGGCAAAGATATCTGCTAGCTTATTTTCTACTGAATGTCTACCACTTCCCCCAACCATCGAAGAAATAGGACACTCAGTATTCAGCTCAGGCCAAACAGTTCAAGAGTTGATTTGAGTTGTTTCTACTGCTTCCTGCCTGTGATATTTCCATTTCTGGCAACAGCAGTTCAGTTTTAGTTGCTGTTTCTGTCTCTGTGCCTTGTGGGATGATTGCACAAACATACAGTACGTTCATGAAGTATGTAATGTACGGAAAGTATTAATCGTGACAATCATAAAATGACTTTTCGTTTTGTGTTCATAAAATATAAGTTATATTTTAGCCAGTTTTCTGTTTCTACTGCCATCTTGGATCCGCCATCTTGAATTGAGTTTAATTTTTCAAATATGAATATAAGATCATGTGCTATATCATTTAATACATTTTTAGAGTTCAATTCATCATTTAGGGAAGAACAAACAAAGCATTATCCCTCTATAACAAAAAGTATATAAAGAAACAGATTTTTAAATAAAAAACTTGTCTTTACTCAATACTTTTATTATACAAATTAAATGGACATGCAACATCAAAAAAAACAAAGCTGTTTAAGAAGTTTCACGCACCATAAATACAATTAAATATATACGAAGTTAAACCAAAGTCTGAAAAAAAACAATATTTTATTACGATATGTTCTCAAAACTATAATTGTACAGTAACATTTTCAAACTCAATATATCAATAATCCTTTTAAAATTCCATCTTTTATGAAAATCAAAAATAAAGAATGATATGAAAACGAAATGACAATAATAGTAAAAACGACGAAATAAAATACGATTCGATTGATGTGAGACATAATAAAATGTAATTATAAAATTAATCATAAAATATTAAAAAACTTTAATATCAAAACAACCAAAAATTAAGATGTACACTTTTTAGGTCGTAATATAATAAGGACTTATTCTTTATTGTTGTACCACGGTTAAAGAGTACTACTGGAGAGCCGTTGGCCACTCAGTCTAACTGTTAAGACGTCGGACTTTGGATCTCAGTTAAAGAGAGTGGAGGTTCAACTGCTGTATGTGACCGTGACACTTTTTATCAGTCCCAACGACCTTAGAGTTGCCCATGACGCCTCAACGAGTAGCTCTTGATTTTTTTAATATTGCAATATAAAACACCTAAAACTTATGACTTCGTTACAATAAAAATCAGTAGTTTTGGAAATATATAATTTTTGTTATTTATTTGTCTAAGGTTTATTGTGCATCAGAGTACACCTTTCTCCTACCCCCTCCCTCCATAAGTCAGTAAGGACGACGGTTCACAACCTACAGACACACTCCAAGGAAGTAGGGCTCAATATCTCGAGGACTCTCTAGTTAATTGTGCATCAGAGTACACCTTTCTCCTACCCCCTCCCTCCATAAGTCAGTAAGGACGACGGTTCACAACCTACAGACACACTCCAAGGAAGTAGGGCTCAATATCTCGAGGGCTCTCTAGTTAATTGTGCATCAGAGTACACCTTTCTCCTACCCCCTCCCTCCATAAGTCAGTAAGGACGACGGTTCACAACCTACAGACACACTCCAAGGAAGTAGGGCTCAATATCTCGAGGACTCTCTAGTTAATTGTGCATCAGAGTACACCTTTCTCCTACCCCCTCCCTCCATAAGTCAGTAAGGACGACGGTTCACAACCTACAGACACACTCCAAGGAAGTAGGGCTCAATATCTCGAGGGCTCTCTAGTTAATTGTGCATCAGAGTACACCTTTCTCCTACCCCCTCCCTCCATAAGTCAGTAAGGACGACGGTTCACAACCTACAGACACACTCCAAGGAAGTAGGGCTCAATATCTCGAGGACTCTCTAGTTAATTGTGCATCAGAGTACACCTTTCTCCTACCCACTCCTCCATAAGTCAGTAAGGACGACGGTTCACAACCTACAGACACACTCCAAGGAAGTAGGGCTCAATATCTCGAGGACTCTCTAGTTAATTGTGCATCAGAGTACACCTTTCTCCTACCCACTCCCTCCATAAGTCAGTAAGGACGACGGTTCACAACCTACAGACACACTCCAAGGAAGTAGGGCTCAATATCTCGAGGACTCTCTAGTTAATTGTGCATCAGAGTACACCTTTCTCCTACCCCCTCCCTCCATAAGTCAGTAAGGACGACGGTTCACAACCTACAGACACACTCCAAGGAAGTAGGGCTCAATATCTCGAGGGCTCTCTAGTTAATTGTGCATCAGAGTACACCTTTCTCCTACCCACTTCCCTCCATAAGTCAGTAAGGACGACGGTTCACAACCTACAGACACACACTCCAAGGAAGTAGGGCTCAATATCTCGAGGACTCTCTAGTTTATTGTGCATCAGAGTACACCTTTCTCCTACCCACTCCCTCCATAAGTCAGTAAGGACGACGGTTCACAACCTACAGACACACTCCAAGGAAGTAGGGCTCAATATCTCGAGGGCTCTCTAGTTAATTGTGCATCAGAGTACACCTTTCTCCTACCCACTTCCTCCATAAGTCAGTAAGGACGACGGTTCACAACCTACAGACACACTCCAAGGAAGTAGGGCTCAATATCTCGAGGGCTCTCTAGTTAATTGTGCATCAGAGTACACCTTTCTCCTACCCACTTCCTCCATAAGTCAGTAAGGACGACGGTTCACAACCTACAGACACACTCCAAGGAAGTAGGGCTCAATATCTCGAGGACTCTCTAGTTTATTGTGTATCAGAGTACACCTTTCTCCTACCCACTTCCTCCATAAGTCAGTAAGGACGACGGTTCACAACCTACAGACACACTCCAAGGAAGTAGGGCTCAATATCTCGAGGACTCTCTAGTTAATTGTGTATCAGAGTACACCTTTCTCCTACCCACTTCCTCCATAAGTCAGTAAGGACGACGGTTCACAACCTACAGACACACTCCAAGGAAGTAGGGCTCAATATCTCGAGGACTCTCTAGTTAATTGTGCATCAGAGTACACCTTTCTCCTACCCCCTCCTCCATAAGTCAGTAAGGACGACGGTTCACAACCTACAGACACACTCCAAGGAAGTAGGGCTCAATATCTCGAGGACTCTCTAGTTAATTGTGCATCAGAGTACACCTTTCTCCTACCCACTTCCTCCATAAGTCAGTAAGGACGACGGTTCACAACCTACAGACACACTCCAAGGAAGTAGGGCTCAATATCTCGAGGACTCTCTAGTTAATTGTGCATCAGAGTACACCTTTCTCCTACCCCCTCCCTCCATAAGTCAGTAAGGACGACGGTTCACAACCTACAGACACACTCCAAGGAAGTAGGGCTCAATATCTCGAGGGCTCTCTAGTTAATTGTGCATCAGAGTACACCTTTCTCCTACCCCCTCCCTCCATAAGTCAGTAAGGACGACGGTTCACAACCTACAGACACACTCCAAGGAAGTAGGGCTCAATATCTCGAGGACTCTCTAGTTAATTGTGCATCAGAGTACACCTTTCTCCTACCCCCTCCCTCCATAAGTCAGTAAGGACGACGGTTCACAACCTACAGACACACTCCAAGGAAGTAGGGCTCAATATCTCGAGGACTCTCTAGTTAATTGTGCATCAGAGTACACCTTTCTCCTACCCCCTCCCTCCATAAGTCAGTAAGGACGACGGTTCACAACCTACAGACACACTCCAAGGAAGTAGGGCTCAATATCTCGAGGACTCTCTAGTTAATTGTGCATCAGAGTACACCTTTCTCCTACCCCCTCCCTCCATAAGTCAGTAAGGACGACGGTTCACAACCTACAGACACACTCCAAGGAAGTAGGGCTCAATATCTCGAGGGCTCTCTAGTTAATTGTGCATCAGAGTACACCTTTCTCCTACCCCCTTCCCTCCATAAGTCAGTAAGGACGACGGTTCACAACCTACAGACACACTCCAAGGAAGTAGGGCTCAATATCTCGAGGGCTCTCTAGTTAATTGTGCATCAGAGTACACCTTTCTCCTACCCCCTCCCTCCATAAGTCAGTAAGGACGACGGTTCACAACCTACAGACACACTCCAAGGAAGTAGGGCTCAATATCTCGAGGACTCTCTAGTTAATTGATAAGCCATGCCGGAGTGCAACATTCTTAATCCCCTCAACACTTTAGCACCTCCACGTACACTACTTATATTGTTAATAACTAATTGTCTTCACACTCGAGAACGAGTACTTTCCTCCTCTTATTCGTGTAAAACTTATAAAACTAATTGAGTACTTATCACTGAAAATTACTTTGGAGAACTTTATTCCAGAAGTAGCTCAGTAAAAAAACTTTTGGTTTGAACTATTCAGTAATTAAAACTATTCCTTTTGTATCGAACAGTTCACACCCATATATTCATTTCAACACTATTCAAAGTATCCGATTTTAAAAATTAATACATACAATTTAAGTTTAAAACATTGTAGAAACAATAGCAGCAAAGTTCTAAACACTACAAACAATCAGAACTCGTCTAAGTAGTATTTTTAATTTAACAAAGGCCAGTTGAACACAAAGACGGACAGCAGTAGCTTCCTGGCAGTGCAACTAATTATGCAATAATAGCTGGAAATGCTAATTCTAAAACATAATTTTATTATTTCGTTTATTCAATTACTTATCGTATTTTTGGTAATATTGCGTTTTTTAACAGAGTTATTGCCTGTGACTGTAAAATATTGACTTAAACTCGTGGTCGAATGTAGGTAAAATAATACATTTAAGAGGAAAATTATCATTTTATGGCTTAAAAGTCTTCTTCAGTCAGCAAAAAAAATGCTGCTTAGAATGTACTGTCGGTTTGTGGCTATCATCTCAATTAGATGTTCCCACTTGGTTATTTACTTTTACACTCACCTTGTTAGTTTTCTACGAGGACTACATATCATAGTGAGTATATGTCCATAAATGTTGGTTCTCCATTAACCACTCGTAACAAAAGCTCACAATATTAACAGCCCTAGCCCTCAAACACGACCTGTCATTACGGTTTTCTATCATCACGGTTCATTCCACTGTTCCTCACTGTCACTATTTGTCTGCTGAACTTTGACGGGAAAAACCCTCGGCGAAAAAAATCCACAGCCTTCTGTATTTTGTCTACACAGATTTTTGCGTACTATATGAACTAATACCAGACAATAATTAATTACAACTAAAAGCACACAATAGAAAAAAGTGAAATAACGATCTGCCCACTCTGTGACAAACTTGTAGACGATAATGAACAAGATGTACTATGTGAGGGTGGATGTATCACTTGGTATCACCGGATTTGCCTTGGCATGATGCCGGACCACTACGAGAAGATTACAGATGGCGAAAAGGGGTATGAAATATGGCATTGCCCTCATTGTGATATTGGAAATGTAAATACAGAATTACAAATCCCAAAAATAGTTTGTTATTCTCCCCCCAACTTCCCCGACAGAAGGAGGATTTAAAGCTAGAGCTAAGTCAAGCAGATATACTAGTGGAAAATGAAACGGACAACGCCTATACTCTAAGAATGGCTGGCGAGATTTGTAAGGCCTTACTTGAAGAAAATCGCAATTTGAAATCAGATATTTTGTGTTATCAAAATACAGTAGTATTGCAACTAAGGACATGGGAATAGAAGACCTCAAATCGCAAAATAATCACTTACACGCCAGAGTGCAAGAACTTATTAACATTATTGAAGAAAGCAACAAGCAAACAGACGGTATTCGAGAGGAAATGTTAAAGAAGACCGCATACTATGAAGAACATGATTTTGAACAGTTAAAAATAATCAAAAAACAAGAAGATGAAATTCAACATTTTAAACGTCTTGTTTGCAAACAGAACACTGACACTATAAGGAATAATATGCCTAACGAAAATTACACGTCGCAGGAACAAGTAAACTCCTGTTCACAAAATGTTAAAAATGAAGTTTTTTTGATAAATAATAACATAAACAATCTATTTAACAACTATAAAATGCTAGAAAAAATTGGTCACAATTTTGGAGACTAGCTCTGCAGAGAAGATAGAATATGTGAATTGCGCTTCTCGGCCCTCTTTAGACTCCCTAACATCAGCAAACAAGAGGGTACAAAGATTTCCGCCCTGCACTGCTAAACGTCTGCAGAACGATGAAACCTATGAAGATTTCTTCAATAATAATATTCAAGAGTTTCTGAAAAACAAAGAAAACCAGAAAGGACTACAAGAAAATAATGATTCATCAAGTTCCCCTCGTGTAGCTGGAGAATCAAGCAGGATAAACGTCACAACCTATTTGGACAAATCACCAATAGAACTTCTAGTTTCAGTTAATAACACAGAAGCCCAAACGTCTTTTTTAGAAGAAACTTACAAAACTCGAGAAAAATGGAAAGTGAGAACAAGAGGACAAAAATCACGAATAATCAGAAAAACCCCAAGAACTTAACCATCTTTCATCAAAACGTTGACTGCATAGGCAATAAAATAGAACGTCTTAACCACTTTCTCCATTCAAATTCACCGGATATCGTCATTATCTCCGAACATGGCCAAAATGATAACTGCATGAATAATACACGTCTGAGTAATTATAATTTACTCTCGGCCTTCTGTAGGAAAAACTTCAGGAAAGGCGGTGTGGCCATTTTCAAGCATAATGATCTTGAAAATGAGACAGAAATACTCAATATAGAATCCTCTTGCATCCCTTTGATCATAGAAGCTTCTGCAATCATTGTAAAGCTAAACAAAAAGACAAACTTATATATACTGGGTCTCTATCGTCCTCCAGCTGATGACAAGGAATCATTTGATCTTTCTCTGGAGAAACTTTCAGCCATTATTGACTCTTGGGTAACCCTGAATAATATTATACTTATTATGGGCGACTTTAATGTCGACTGCCTTGTTGTTTCATCCAAAAGAAATCAACTAAAGGAACTTTTGACAACATTCAATGTCCACCGAATCGATCTTCCACCAACAAGGATTACCAAGGAATCTTCATCATCGATCGATATATGCTGTGTAACGACCGATTTCATGAATGAAATTGATGTTCAAGTAATTGACAATGGCATTTCGAACCATGCCGGACAATTATGCAGCCTAAACCTAGACATATCTAAAAAAATCCCTGCACATACTCTCGTAGAAGCCTTAAGCCTCAAAACCTGGACAACTTGAAGCTCCATTTATCAAATCAAGATTGGACAACAGTCTTGGAATGCAGATGTGTAGAAGATGCTTACAATAATTTCATCACGATTGTAACTTCAGCTCTCGATGCCACCTGCCCCCAAAAAGCCTTTCGTGACAAGAGGAGAAACCCTTTAAAGCACGTTTACGATGACGAAGCAAAAATAATGAAAGAAGATTACATTAGAGCTCGGGACCGATTTATTTTAAGTGGAAAAGAAGAAGACAAATTAATGTCAAATAACCTAAAGAAAGACTATGACCTTAAGCTTAGGTCACTGAGACGTGAAGCTACTGCCAGCTACATTTCCAAGTCCTTGATAAAATATAAGGCGATCTGGAATGTGATCAATAGCGAAAGGAAGTCCAAACAACGAGAACCTGAGGACGTAACATACCTGATGGTAAGAGACATACTCAAAGTTGAAGATCCTATGGAGCTTGCTAATTGTTTCAATGTCCACTTCTCATCTGTAGCTGAGGAGACCCTTAAGATCATTCAAGACCGGAAACCCCGTAGTGAACAACATACAGAACTTGATGTGGCAACCCCAATGACAGCGTTGATTCCTAACTTTGAGTAAGAATTGCTCAACACTATTAGTAGTCTAAATAGCAAGACTTCATCGGGCCTAGATGATTTTTCCTCTATTATGGTCAAGCACTGCCAAGAATAATTGTTGACACCTCTGCTGTATATAGTCAATTTAAGTTTGTCTCAGGGCATTTTTCCGAGCAAGATGAAAGCGTCAAAAGTGATTCCATTACATAAGAAAGGTAGTAGACATGAGCTGGGGAATTATAGACCTATCTCCTTAGTGTCTACCTTTTCTAAACTCATCGAGAAGATTGTCCTGATTAGAATCGCAAATCACCTGGAAAGCAACAGGATCAATCTAAATAGCCAACATGGCTTCCAAAAGTATAAGTCCACTGTCACAGCTCTAGTCTAGATGGTTGAACAGGTTGTGGATAAGCTCGAAGATGGGGAGAACATTACCAGTATATACCTTGATCTAAGTAAGGCTTTCGATTGCCTTAGCCACAGTCTTGTCTTGACAAAGCTTGAAGAACTTGGCTTTCAGAGTGTCGCCTTAGAATGGTTCCAGAGCTATCTGACAGGCCGAACCCAACTTGTTGAACTGAAGAAGAAAGTGAATGGGAGAATTACTACATGCAGGTCACAACTGCTACCTGTTACAAGGGGCGTACCCCAGGGGACTGTTTTGGGGCCAGTAATATTCACTCTGTTTACATATGACCTTCCATCATACACTGTTCCATTCAGCAAATCAATCATGTACGCCGATGATACGGTGCTCGTTGCCTCAAGCAAAACCATAGAAGATATAGAAGTGAAATCCTACGTTGCACTTAACTTGGCCATTGAATATTGCTCCATGAATGACCTCGTCTTCAATGAAGAAAAAACCAAGCAAATGAATATGGGCAACAAGGGAGACGAGATCAGGGGGTGTCCTGGTCTTCAGGTCGTCGAAGCTACAAAACATCTTGGCTTAATTATAGACAACAGACTGTCATGGGTTGATCACGTGGACGAGCTGTGCAGAAGACTAAGCAGTGCTATATTCGCTCTGAGACGCATTAAATCTATTAGTACAGTAGAAGCCCTTAAAAATCTCTTACCACTCCTCTTCGAAAGTCACCTCAGGTATGGGATCCAGCTTTGGGGAAGCACCTCTCTCCATAACATCCAACGTGTGCTAGTCCTGCAAAAGAGAGCACTAAGAGTAATGGCTGGCCTGAACTGGAAGGAGAGCTGTCGAGAGCCTTTCAGAAGGTGGCGCATACTTGCTGTGGTGAACATTTACCTGTTGGAGGTGATCTCGCTAGCCTGCATGAAAGGTCTTCTAAAACATGAGGATGCTCACCATTACAACACCCGGCATGCTGGAGACTTTAACCTCCCTATTCATCATAGCAAGCGGTATGAGATGAAGCCGTCGTACAATGGAGCGAAGTTCTTCAACCTATTGCCAGTGGAAGTCAAGATCTCAAGACCAAGATTGCTGAAGGCTAAACTGAATGAGTGGCTGCTTGATCGTCCTTTTTATAGTATTAATGAATTCATCAATTGGCGGAGTGGCTGAAGCAAGACTGTAACTTTGTCCAAGTACAAAGACTGTTTTATTTAATGTATTAATTTTTTGACACTATTTCAATCTTTAAGATTGTAAATAAAGAAACTCTCTCTCTCTCTCTCTCTCTCTCTCTCTCTCTCTCTCTCTCTCTCTCTCTCTCTCTCTCTCTCTCTCTCTCTCTCTCTCTCTCTCTCTCTCTCTCTCTCTCTCTCTCTCTCTCTCTCTCTCTCTCTCTCTCTCTCTCTCTCTCTCTCTCTCTCTCTCTCTCTCTCTCTCTCTCTCTCTCTCTCTCTCTCTCTCTCTCTCTCTCTCTCTATGAAGATATTCCTCTCTCTATCAATAGCTATTGCCTTGAAGAACATCAGTTTTTAAACTATTATTTCAGCAGATGTTTGGTAAAATTAAAAATAGACAAAAAGGGTGTTATAAAACTGAATTATGACATAAGAAATTGATGTATATTTTTTTTAGAACAACATTATATTAAAGGATTGTATGAAGTCTTTTATTTTAATTTTATACTCTATATATATATATAAATGTTTTTATTTCCTTTTCACATACTTATCTTGTAGTGTAACTCTTAACTCTCACCATTTTGACTTCAAACTCCTTTTATAATACGTTAAAAACTGTCAATATACTTGATCTTTTCTAAGGTTTTGAAATATTCTTTTATCTTACATTGATCTAAATGTAAGATCATTTTTTTCTAATCTAAATCTTTAACGTACGATCATTTGTTGTTAATCGGACGATTTAATTACAAGTAATCAAAACGAACTTTCCGGCCAGCCTACGACAAGTATTTCGCTTACGCTCATCCAATATCTGTATTTCTAATACTATACTAGAAATTCGATCAGAGTTTGAGTGACAATTAAATATAAAATGGAATTTTCTGGCCTTATTGCTTGGTATTTTCGCCAGAGCACGTAATCCTAGCCCTTCAGAAAACATTCCACAATCTCTACAGCTACAGGGGGAATACCAAACAGTTGTCCACGCTTCATACCCGACTGCCTTGGGATTGAATTCATCCCTTACGATACTTTTTAAACTTCTCTTATTCCGAGACCTACTATAATTTAATTTTTTCCTTTATCGGCTATTTTAAACCCGGGTGTTTAATTTTGCGTTTTGATTTCATTCTTTAGTATTTATTTCAATTCTTAGTTTTAAACGTTTTATTTTTTTTATCAAACACTTAAGTTTACACTTTGATTGACGAGTTTCGGGTATATCGTGAATAGCTTATCTTTTTTGGAATATGTCAGATGCTTTAAACAAGTGTAGTTATTTTTGATACTACATTGTACTCTGTTACTGATAAGCACTAAATCAGTATTATTTATTTCCTCTTAGGTCTCATATTCCTCCCCCCTCCCCTGTGATCTCGAAACTAAATCAGTGCGCCTTCAAGGCTAATAATAGTCCATATTATTTTGAAATCTATAACCTTTTGACAGTTCAGCTATTACGTTATTTTAAATTAGATTTTGAACAACATACATGCTCGTACTTAACATTGTTATCGAAAAAATAATAAAACGTAAACAGTTAAAAGTACACTATTTTTGAAATTATATTGTTAGAGTATTTATCATTTGTCGAATTCTGTTATTTTTGATTATTATAGAAACATAAAATAATTACATAAATTGCTGGAGGAAAATTTAATTCAATTACTACATGATGAATAATAGGCTTCAAAGTTCTTTATATGCGCTTTACTTACCAAACGTGCACATGATTAGTAAACTAGTCATTAGTTAAAACAAGAAAAACTATAATTTGTGCAGACATTATTAAGATATAGACTTTGTTAAAATTATCGTTTTCGTTTTAAAATTTTATTATTGCTCTCAATTATTAAAGACAAAGTAGAAACCGGTGCCCACAGTATTGTAATATTAGCTTCTTTATTTTTGCTTCCATTATATCGTTTTCTTTTCTGTTCAGATTTGGTTTAGAGTAATAATTTTTAAGTTCATATAATTTGGGGCATATAAAAATATTTAAATCCAATATCCTTTTCGCCAAGAATTCCCTAACTCCTCCCCATACATTGATTTTTAAATTTTGTGTAAGCTTAACTTTTTGTCTTGAGTTTTTTCATACCTGAAGAAGAAGATACAATCCAATCCTCGAAACATTTTATGTTTCTAAGATATAACGATGGCAAATGTCCAAAATTCCGTTACCTTTCAAATTATGCAACGTCAATAACAAACTTAGAATAACAAATAAGTTGAAAGAGATGAAACCAGGTGCTTCATATTCCTTACAGATGTTGAATACATTTTAGGATGACAAAATCATGTTGCAAAATATTATCGCATTAATATTCTCTCAAATATACCAATTGTTTTCGTGTTTTTTAATAGTTAAATAAATTATAAAACATGAAGAGCTCAAATAAAGTAAATGGGGTAAGAGCTGGTGCTGCTGGTTGCAACATAAGTTGAATATACTCTAAGATTACAAAATATATTGGACTGAAATATGGCAAGCTGGGATTACCGAATGTATACCTTTTGTTAACTGGTGTATACAGTTTGCAGATTCCATTACAAACACATGTGTGATTGTATGTCTTGAGCGACGCGTCATTGAGAACTTTGAATACAAAACTAACGCCAGCAGAAATGGGTTTTCGTACATTTTATCACTTTCAGTGCATTAGTATTTTTGAAATGTTATAGTACAATAGCTTGAGTTCCGAGAGCGAAAAGTTACATTGAATAAATACACGGCTGATTTGTTATTGACAGATAAATTAAATAACCAAATCAGTTACAATAGTGTTGCTTAAAGTCGAAATAAAAGCTATCAAAGGGTTGAAAAATGAAAAATATTTTTTTAGCATTGCGTACTTACAAGAACCGTCATTCACCTAACTGATACTTTTATTAGCGTTAGCCAAGTAAAGATGCTAGAAGTTGCCTTGAAATCGTTTTTATTCCATAGGCTAGCTGAAAATTCCTGAAAACCAATCTGTTGATATTTTAAGCCATCTGATAACCCCCTATTAGACCCACACCAAAACTAACATGAGTGATGATCAAGAGAAAGACTTGTCCTGAACGCTCAAAAAAACTTAAAGGTCCTGGGGAAAAAGCCTTGGATAACGTCAGGAATAAGAACCTCTTGTGCGCGAAAAACGGGAGCTTTATGTTGTAAGTAAGAGCAATTTTTCCACAGATTTCATGTCTTATTTTAGAAGGTATAAATCTATTCTTCGTAGGGTAATACTTCAGGCGAAAAAGAATTTCATCATTGATTACATTAAAAAAAAGCAGTAATCTGAGTAGGGCAACTTGGAAAGTTGTGAATTATGAGCTTGGTAATTCAAAATCTTCAAACAACCCTATTATCCTCACCGATGGTGATGTAGCTATCAGAACCCCAACTGATATAGAAAGAAAGTTTTAACGAATATTTTGTTTTCAGTTGGTAATCAACTATCACAGCTGGCTTCTTTTGATTCGGCTATTGAGTATGTTGCAAATGTCCCAGCTCTTCAACAATTAGATAAACCTTCTCTTTTTTTTTGTTTTGAACCAACCACTATGGCTGAGGTTCTAAGCTCGATTTCAAAGCTGGGAAACTCGAAGTCGAGTGGGTGGGATAGGGTTACATCTGAAGTTCTTAAGAAGTGCGCAGATCTTATAGCTTTTCCTCTGGTACACATAATTAACCGATCTTTTTCTGAGGGAATTTTTCCAGAAAATCTAAAGCTGTCTGTTATACGTCCAATCCATAAAAAAGGCCAAAAAACTGAGATTTATAATTACAGGCCAATCAGTCTGCTCTCTTCTTTTGCTAAGGTGTTTGAGATGATCATTCTGGCAAGACTTCAATGTTACTTTGACTCTAATACTCTCTTGACTGCATCTCAGTTTTGGTTTCAGAAAAGGGTTTTCAACTTCTAGCGCTGTCAATGTTGTCATTGGTGCCGTGTTGGGAGCCTTGGATGGGTCGCAGTGTGTCGGTGCGATATACTGTGATCTGTCCAAGGCTTTCGACTGTGTCAACCATTCTGTTCTTTTGGGTAAACTTGAAAGATATGGCTTGAACGGTGCAGCTCTCTCACTCCTTTCCTCATATCTCTCTGAGAGAAAGCAGACAGTTTCTGCAACAAATAAAGGACAACTTCAAAGAGGTTGGTTGAGGACCAGCTCAGGAGTACCTTAAGGCTCCGTACTTGGTCCTTTTTTATTTTCTATATATATATATATATATATATATATATATATATATATATATTTATATATATATATATATATATATATATAAACGACCTTCCTTCCAATATGAAATCAGACATTGTTTGCTATGCGGATGACACAAACTGCTCTATCTTCTTGTCGTGATATTCACAGCCTCGAAATTATTATGAATCAGTCGTATGTCAGCTTGAATAAGTGGTTTGAGTCAAATGGTCTCCTATTGAATGAAGAAAAAGCTAAAATCATGGTTTGCTCACCAACTTTTCGTGATATAGCGGGTTTCAGCGTAAATGGTATCAACCCATCAGAGTCTGCCTCTCTTCTTGGTGTTGTCATTGATTACAAGCTCAACTGGTCTAAACATATAGATGCGCTATGCTCAAAAGCTGTCTTCAATTACCTTTGCTTTTCGAGTTTTAATGCCTGCAGTTGATAAAGAAACTATCGTTCAAATTTACTATGCTTATGTATACAGTAGACTGAAATACGCTATTGGATTCTGGGGATCTTCTAGTGAAATTTTAAGGGGTATTTTAGATTCCAAAAAAGAATTGTTCGCATTATGTCTGCAGCAGGTAATCGTGCTCACTGTAAGCCTTTTTTTCAGCAACTGAATCTCCTCACTCTTTCCAAGTATCTATATACTTGAAGTTTTGACTTTCTTCAAAAATAACCCACATCTTTTTGCAGAGAACACTTTTTAATCATCAGTACGATACCCGCCACAGGGGTAATATGGTCTACCCGATCCATATATTGACAATTTTTGAAAGGGGCATGCACTATTCAGCTCTACGGCTCTATAACGGCGCTGCCTCGGCACCTGAAAAAACATAACCAGCTCACAAATTTTTCTAAAAAACGTTAAAACTAATTTGCTTGAAAATGACCATTATTCTGTTCAAGAATTCCTGTCAGATTGCACAAAAAATGTGAAATAACCTATGTTGACTATTTGATTGTTGATTTTATTTAATTGTTTATTATTATATTTATCTACTATTTTTTATCTATGACATTTCATGTAACTTTATGTTATTAACGAAATAAATTATTTCTGATTCTGATTCTGATTCTGGTTCTTGTATGCTAAAGTTAGGGATAATCCCTCACTCGATGTCTTCTTCAATCTATTTTAAGTAAAACTATATTGTATTCTAACGCGATGAAAACGGGTCCTCGGCTCTAAAACTACGATTATAAAATCAATATTTTAATTTTAACCGATTCAACTGTTGAACGGCTGATGTTTGTTTCTTATTTATCACTTTTTATAATGGTTCATTAAAATGTTTTTCCTTATAACTTTCCATTATAACAGAAGTGCTTGTATAGATGTATTGTGCTTGACTAATAATGCGTACATATTACGCAATCAATGCTATAAAAATAAGTGTGTAGCAGCTATTCGTTGATCGTGAAATCCCCTTTACGTGTTATTTCTAAAATAAGGTTATGCCGTTGTAAACTTATATCAGTTCACGATTAAAATTTTCATTCTTTTTAAATTCAGGTAACACCTTTTTAATCATTATACATTTTTGTTAGTTTATATTCTTCAATAAATTTGTACTTTTTGTTATTCATATTTACAATTTTTACAGCAAAATATTTGGTTTTATCATTATTTAAAAAATAAAAATATTTGTTCTAGCTTCTATATGAGGTTAAATGTAAGAAATGGCCATGAGGCCCTAATTTCGCCTCAAATAAAGAAATATTTCATTTCACCTTACTGCTGCTTTGTAACGAGTGTTTCAGGTTAAACGTAATAGTGTAAGGTACACTACTGTACAATAACTACTGTCTGGGTATATTCCATGCTGTTAAACGTAATAGTGTAAGGTACACTACTGTACAATAACTACTGTCTGGATATATTCCATGCTGTTAAACGTAATAGTGTAAGGTACACTACTGTACAGTAACTATTGTCTGGGTATATTCCATGCTGTTAAACGTAATAGTGTAAGGTACACTACTGTACAATAACTATTGTCTGGGTATATTCCATGCTGTTAAACGTAATAGTGTAAGGTACACTACTGTACAATAACTATTGTCTGGGTATATTCTATGCTGTTAAACGTAATAGTGTAAGGTACACTACTGTACAATAACTATTGTCTGGGTATATTCCATGCTGTTAAACTTAATAGTGTAAGGTACACTACTGTACAATAACTATTGTCTGAGTATATTTCATGCTGTTAAACTTAATAGTATAAGGTACACTACTGTACAATAACTATTGTCTGGGTATATTTCATGCTGTTAAACGTAATAGTGTAAGGTACACTACTGTACAATAACTACTGTCTGGATATATTCCATGCTGTTAAACGTAATAGTGTAAGGTACACTACTGTACAATAACTACTGTCTGGGTATATTCCATGCTGTTAAAGATACACTATTAAAAGATTCAAAGGTACTACCGTTTTTTAATTGCTTTATAAGTAAAACGTTTTAACATTGATGGAACAATGTTATACAAAATTATATAAATTAGCGTTATTGTAACTAAGTATACTAAAATAAGACAAAGAATTGTACATAAAAAACTGCCTATTACGGTTTTTGACTATTTAGAAACTTTGATAGTACGGTTCTAAATCACAGTCTTATTCCAGGAATATTACAATTACACGCGCTCGCCGCGCCTGTATTAATGTACATTATATATTATGTACATATATTGTGTATATATGTGAAGGAAAGAAAATATTTACGTGTGTGCAACTATTGATGTTCTTCGGATACCATTGAATTCCAATACAGTTACATTGAGGAAAGTATTCATCTTATAAATACATTATATCGTGACCTAGAAACGTACATTAAAAATTCAAGATAGTTGAATTTACAAAAACTCATAAAACAAAATCTTTGTTACTAATGCAAGTTGGAGAAAAATGCAGTGTTTTTTTCTATTATTGTTCATTGGCTAAATGCATCGTTTAAAGTTTAAACTTGGTAACTGCAAAGTTAAAACAGAAGAACAAAGTCCACTACTTTTATTTCAGGATCTGTTTAGCTATTTGATTTGCCAGAGTTGTGATCAGAAATGTGTTGCTTCAATAGTTGTTTTGCTGTTAAGAAATTCTAATTAAAGTTAGTGAAACGAATGTTTAAAAGATGCTGGAAATGAAACACAGTAACTATGTAAAGTTTTGTCCACGCTACGGCCAATGACAAACGTGTATAATGACGCATTATAGGTTGGTGTTTTATTTTCTTGTGGTGTGCTGCAGGTGGCGTGGATCAAGTCAGATTCCAAGGCTATTCTGGCGATACACACACACTTGGTGGCCCACAACAACCGGCTGTCTGTCACCCACAATGGCCACAACACTTGGAAGCTGATGGTCAGCAATGTCCAGAAGAACGACTCTGGAACCTACATGTGCCAGATAAACACAGACCCTATGCGCAGCCAGGTACGGTGCAGCTCCAAGTACATTTAAAGTCTATATGGTACTTTGACTATAGTAGTCTATTCTTGCTTTGACACATATCCTGTGTATGCATATCATTCTGTGGATTCTACATACCAGTATAACAAAACAAAAATCGTTGTCACATAAAAACCTCTCATAAATATATTAATGTTCAATTTAATTTTAAGTAAGTATTTTGAGTACCCAGGAGGATTCATTTCTGGTTGGTTTTAACCTTCCAGTTGGACCTACGCTGGATCACTCACATCTGGGTTCCCTGAATGTCCAGGAGCGGCACATCACTAGCCGCAAATGTCGAGTTATTGGGGTAAAAGGGTAAATTGATAGGTCAATTTACTGCGGAGGATTATTGTTGGAGTGGGTGAAGGGTTGGGGTAGGTTAGTCCTAACCTAAACATGAGGAAGTACTGTCCCTTACCATCTTTGCCTGGAATAAATTGGATCAGAGCGGGCCCTAATCCCCAACATTACCTATTCTGAATAGCCTGTCACTCCTGAAGCAAGCGCAAAAAGTATAATAATTTGTTCGGTGTTTCTTAAAGAAAAAAAGGCAGTCGTGGGACTGACCGACAGAAGTGACTACTTCTTACAACGGGCTGTGAATATATCTTGAAAAGTTACGTTTACTAATTATTAAATGGTTTTTTAGACGCTAAATTCTTTAACATAAAATTGTTTCCTATCATCTATTAATTTTATACATATTTTTTAATATTCTTCATATATTACTGTGATCACTGACTTCTAAATATTAAAATAATAAATATTTATACATTTTCATTATTATCGTTTATATTAGTTTCTATCATTTGGTCAATATCATTTTCACTACAATCTTGTATTTCTGAAATAATCATCATTTTCATTGTCATTATATTCTAACTCTGAGTTATGCGTTTATGATAAAGTGACGTGAAATGAAAGTTTTCCCCGTGCAAAAAATACATTCATAACACGCCAAAAGAAGTAGTCTCTTCAATAATTATGTGATATTAATTTAAAATATATTATATTCATCAAAACAAGTGTATGTATTCAAACAATTTTTTCTAGACACAGCAAATACAGTTGAACTAATCTCCTATGCGTTGTCATAAAATTACTGACGAATACGTGACAGTCAAAAACGAACCGCATAAAAATTGTGAATGTGTGGTTTGGTGAACGGTTCGAACGGCCTTAGGTAAGACGGAGAGGGAAGATAAATAATGGATGGTGGTGAAGTGAATATCGCTGGGTGAGCTATAACGCATATTACAGGATATACATGATGCTGAGGTAGCGACGTCTGTCATATCACGGTTGGGTACATGAGCTGCACAGTTGGCACTTTGCACGCTCGCACATCTGCATCGCGTGCTGTGCATTCGGGAATTGCTTGTCTCCTTGTGAAATTTGGCAACACTGTCTACTGTAGCTTCAAACAATAATTAAAAGTCTTTATAATAGTGTAATATCTTTGACCGGGGTCAAAATAAAACTAGTCCTGCATAGCTCCCATATCATGCGAAAAAATTACTGAGATACTTAGGTTATGATATTAAAACTGGGCAGTGGGAAGATTTGTTCGATGTGTAAATATTCAATAACAGCTAGTGCATGAATGAACTTATAAACCACCGTGTACCGCGACGTTTTTTAAGTCTGAAGTTGTACACTTCATGAAATAATGTTAAATGGTAGTTTTTTTCGCCTTGCCCTAATTCCAATTTCTATATTATTGTACTTTTGAGCAAAATCGGATGAAAATTTAATCAAAATACTTGGAACTTTAAAAAAAAATATCATAAGTTTTTAGGTGTAGTAAATGGTTTTGGTTTCATATCTTTTTGTTGAAAATGAAAAAAAGAATTCGGAATTCCAGAAGATAAAAATGAATTGCAGTTCGGACGCAAAATTCTTTTAATATCACTTATACCGTTTCGTTTTATTACTCATCTATATTCAAAATTAAATTCCATCTTGAATTAAAATCCCAGCTTTCATATTTTTGAGCAACAATCATTGATATATGCAGTTTATAAACTTTCGGCAAGTATTCAATGAGCTAAAAATAATAACAAAATGGTAATTAAATCGTCAGAGTGTTATTTAAACATTTTATCAAAGTTTTAGAATAAAAGTCTAAAAGTGACAAACCCACCATAGCATTCAAAATTCGAAGTTATTCTAATCTGCTCTTTCACACGGTCCATGCAGATCAATATGTACAGAAGGACATTGTTCAATTGCCAAGACTTTTACAGACTTTACTCAGAATTACAAGACTTTTACTCAGAGATTTCCAAAATATAATTTGTTTTTAAACCAAATCTTGAAATTTGTATTATTCCAATACTTTGTTGTGTATTATGTAAGGAAAAGGAAATAAAACCTAACTTTTTAATTTTAAACAAACAAGGGTTATCAGTGTGTTCCCGAAAAGACAAAATAATTCTATTGTCTTATATTTTAAAACGATATAAATGTATAATTTACTGAAAAATACAATGTCACTCCATGTAAACAATACCGAGTATGTTACCATCGTAAATAGCGCAGCTTATGAAAGCTAAACATAGTAAACTTCATTTTAGATTAAAGTCGCTGACACCGTGTAGTTATGGTTTTCTACGTAATATCCGCATTCAGAAGTTCTGTGACACTGTCCAATCCTTATTCTATACAGTGACATTAATCAGCTTTAAGGTTATGTAACTATTACTATTAAGTAACTATTACTAATATGTAACCGGTTCCGTCGCCATTGAGGTACTGATTCAATACGATATTTTAACATACAGTTTTAAAGGAAACACTATCATTATACTGAGGGTAATAAATGCAAAAACTATATTAGAACATAATACAAGAAGCTATAATTCATGGAACTTCAGGATGTGAATTGATTTTGATTCTGAAATTAATTTCAAGTAAGTGGCTCTATATCATCATGGTAGAAACGACCTTCATCACTCAATTCGTTATATAAAATTTTGCTTATTATTAAACTGGATATCAAAACGTAGTTTGATAGCATTTAGTTAGAGTATATCGAGGGATTCTAGAATAATTTTTCATGCAGTCGTTGTAATGTTCAAATGTAGTTTTCACATTCCAGTAATTCTTAGTGTTTATTAAGAGCTTAGTACACTTAAACCCAAAAAATGTTAACCTTGAAGAGCAATTTTAATCACGTTTATAAACTTAAGAGTGTGTCTTAAAGTTCTAAAAGAAAGCACATTTCAAAGATGTAATCAATGCGCATCCAAGTGGTTATTACTTTTGTGTAATTTCTATACCTATTGGATATTTAAATGATCAAATAATTAAAGAATACCATATTCAAGATTAATCCACAATAATATATTTTTAACACATAATGGATTGCATACATGTTTATATAAAATGAAACATTTCACAATCCTCCGAGGAAATGAAATATAATAAGGGGGAGGAAATAAGGGATATAAAGTAAACTCAGTTCTTAGGAGGCTAAAGTTAAGATGGTTACCAAAGCAACTGACTCGTAAGAAAGTCTTTTTAAATCGGTTTATTTATGTTATTGAGTAACCATTCTATAAAAACATAACCTTAATTGTTTTAGCTTTACAGTTCGTTGATGTATGAACTCCTGAATGTTGACAGATGGGATACCTAGAAGTGGTGATTCCACCTGATATCTTGAACGAGAACGGTCCCGACGACTACGTGGCGGTGGAGGGTGGCTCAGTGAGAGTGCGGTGTAAAGCAACAGGAGTACCGGAGCCAACAGTCCTCTGGAGACGAGAGGACTCACAGAGCATCGTCCTTCGAACTGAGGCCACCAGAGAGAAACAGGGTAAGATCTTGAAACTTGTAGTTCTTCAACTTGCCTAGGTTCTAAATGTGTAATGGGAGTGAAGCACCGGAGCCAACAGTCCTCTGAAGACGGGAGGACTCACAGAGTATCGTTCTTCGAACTGAGGACCACTAGAGAGAAACAGGGTAAGATCTTGAAACTTGTAGTTCTTCAACTTGCCTAGGTTCTAAATGTATAATGGGAATGGAGTACCGGGAGGGTAACAGTCCTCTGGAGACGAAAGGACTCACAAAAGTATCGTCCTTCGACCTGAGGCCACCAGAGAGAAACAGGGTACGATCTTGAAACTTGTAGTTCTTCAACTTGCCTAGGTTCTAAATGTATAATGGGAATGGAGTACCGGAGGTAACAGTCCTCTGGAGACGAGAGGACTCACAGAGCATCGTCCTTCGAACTGAGGCCACCAGAGAGAAACAGGGTAAGATCTTGAAACTTGTACTTCTTCAACTTGCCTAGGTTCTAATTGTTTTAATTGGAGTGAATCACCGGAGCCAACAGTCCTCTGAAGGACGGGAGGACTCACAGAGTATCGTTCTTCGAACTGAGACCACTAGAGAGAAACAGGGTAAGATCTTGAAACTTGTAGTTCTTCAACTTGCCTAGGTTCTAAATGTGTAATGGGAGTGAAGCACCGGAGCCAACAGTCCTCTGAAGACGGGAGGACTCACAGAGTATCGTTCTTCGAACTGAGACCACCAGAGAGAAACAGGGTAAGATCTTGAAACTTGTAGTTCTTCAACTTGCCTAGGTTCTAAATGTATAACTGGGAATGGAGTACCGGAGGTAACAGTCCTCTGGAGACGAAAGGGACTCACAAAGTATCGTCCTTCGACCTGAGGCCACCAGAGAGAAACAGGGTACGATCTTGAAACTTGTAGTTCTTCAACTTGCCTAGGTTCTAAATGTATAATGGGAATGGAGAGTACCGGAGGTAAACAGTCCTCTGGAGACGAGAGGATTCACAGAGCATCGTCCTTCGAACTGAGGCCACCAGAGAGGAAAACAGGGTAAGATCTTGAAAACTTGTAGTTCTTCAACTTGCCTAGGTTCTAAATGTGTAATGGGAGTGAAGCACCGGAGCCAACAGTCCTCTGAAGACGGGAGGACTCACAGAGTATCGTTCTTCGAACTGAGACCACTAGAGAGAAACAGGGTAAGATCTTGAAACTTGTAGTTCTTCAACTTGCCTAGGTTCTAAATGTATAATGGGAATGGAGTACCGGAGGTAACAGTCCTCTGGAGACGAAAGGACTCACAAAGTATCGTCCTTCGACCTGAGGCCACCAGAGAGAAACAGGGTACGATCTTGAAACTTGTAGTTCTTCAACTTGCCTAGGTTCTAAATGTATAATGGGAATGGAGTATACCGGAGGTAACAGTCCTCTGGAGACGAGAGGACTCACAGAGCATCGTCCTTCGAACTGAGGCCACCAGAGAGAAACAGGGTAAGATCTTGAAACTTGTACTTCTTCAACTTGCCTAGGTTCTAATTGTTTAATTGGAGTGAATCACCGGAGTCAACAGTCCTCTGGAGACGAGAGGACTCACAGAGTATCGTCCTTCGAACTGAGGCCACCAGAGAGAAACAGGGTAAGATTTTGAAAAACTTGTACTTCTTCAACTTCAACTTGCCTAGGTTTAATTGTTTAATTGGAGTGAATCACCGGAGTCAACAGTCCTCTGGAGACGAGAGGACTCACAGAGTATACGTCCTTCGAAACTGAGGCCACCAGAGAGAAACAGGGTAAGATCAATGAAACTTGTAGTTTCTTCAACTTGCCTAGGTTCTAATTGTTTAATTGGAGTGAAGCACCGGGGCCAACAGTCCTCTGGAGAAGAGAGGACTCACAGAGTATTGTCCTTCGAACTGAGGCCACCAGAGAGAAACAGGGTAAGATTTTGAAACTTGTATTTCTTCAACTTGCCTAGGTACTAATTGTTTAATTGGAGTGAATCACCGGAGTCAACAGTCCTCTGGAGACGAGAGGACTCACAGAGTATCGTCCTTCGAACTGAGGCCACCAGAGAGAAAACAGGGTAAGATTTTGAAACTTGTACTTCTTCAACTTGCCTAGGTTCTAATTGTTTAATTGGATGTGAATCACCGGAGTCAACAGTTCTCTGGAGACGAGAGGACTCACAGAGTATCGTCCTTCGAACTGAGGCCACCAGAGAGAAAACAGGGTAAGATCTTGAAACTTGTAGTTCTTCAACTTGCCTAGGTTCTAATTGTTTAATTGGAGTGAAGCACCGGGGCCAACAGTCCTCTGGAGAAGAGAGGACTCACAGAGTATTGTCCTTCGAACTGAGGCCACCAGAGAGAAACAGGGTAAGATCTTAGAAGTTGTAGTTCTTCAACTTGCCTAGGTTCTAAATGTGTAATGGGAATGGAGTACCGGAGGTAACAGTCCTCTGAAGACGAGAGGACTCACAGAGTATCGACCTTCGATCTGAAGTCACTAGAGAGAAACAAAGTAAAATCTCATAATCTAGTTCAATCTCAACTTGCCTAGGTTTTAATGGTAGGATCGTGTTAATTGTCGTTCCACATCTTGTCTTTAGATTCTTTGTTTATCGCTCACTTTTATCAAACTAGCTTTAAAATAAATACTATTAAAATATGATGTGAACTTAGCGGTCAATTATTCGTAAATCTTCAACCCATTCTTTGTTTAAAATTTATTATTGACGAAGGATGGTTTTGAAAGGATTAACGATGGAAAGTGTCCTGACACCAGTTATCTTTTAATTGCAATCTAATCAGGAATTCAAACCTTTGCTGGCTGTGAGTTTAACTACCAATAATATTTTATTGGAGAAATTAAAACCGTTAGAAAGTTTAATAATATAATTATAAATGGTAACAATATTTCAGATGGAACTCTTCTGGGGAATTCCACTGAAGTTTATTGGTTGACTCCGGGGCAGCAATTTAGCCTACTTACTTATCCTCTTGCTTCAAGGGTAGACAATATTAATAGCCCAGTAAGGGGTTTCGTCTTACGAATAAACCCTATCCAACTTTTTGACGTCCTTTTAATTTTCTTTTGAGACCGTATATATTTTGCTCGCTTTAACATATTAAAGTAAGCTTGAATACACAATGTAAATTAAATTTACCCCAATTTACTGTAAGATAATTGTTTACATAAACTATTATTATACGAACTTCATCATTTATGTTGGGAAATATAATTATTTCCAACCACGCTTTTAGATGTCCATTGTTTGATCATTCATCAAGTATGTCTTAAAAGTAGTAATTACATGATTAAAAGGCAATGTTTCTTCTAAGTAATGTGCCTAGTAAAATTGTATAATACTGAGGATTTAATAATTCAAATTGATTTTATTCCATAATTTAAGATTTTTACACAAACATCCTTGGTATCAATAATCCCAAATCATGTCCCAACATGATAAATTATAAAATGCACAATAAATAAACCCAATCTTTTCTTGAATTCTGAAATAATGTGTATGAGACGAACACACACATAATTGATAATAAATAATAAAATAAATAATAATTAATTAGTTAATTAATAATAAATTAATTATTTTAATTTATTTATTATTATTAGTTAATTAATAATTAATTGTGCATAAATGGTCAAATAAACGGCAAATGGTTACAACTATAAATTAACAAAGCTTAATGGTACAATTGACAAAGCATAACTGTGTAATAAATATTCATAAAATGTGCCCCAAAAGTATAAAATAAAAATAAATATAAAATCCTACGGACTTATGCAGAATAAACGTACTTAAAGTTAAAGCACTACGTGAAAGTCACTACGCAGTAGCGTATTTCTGCGTTCTTGACTTTACTTCGAAGTTCGGAGCATCATCGTGTAGTAAAGTAATTTTTAACAACTTTTATTAGCAAATGAAATTATAAGACAACAATTTTAAAAACCATTAAATTTTTTACTTTAAGAGTGAATTAGATGGTCATATGTTTGATAAACTGTGTCTTCATTTGGCTAAACAAAATATTTAATAACCTAAACATGCCATTTGAAATTAAAATAAGTCCTGTGAAACTATGTTGAAAAAGAAATCGTGACACGTAAGGTATTAAAAAAATTAAATAGGAACACAAATTTTCCTATCGATTAATCATAACTTCGTGTAATAAATAGTCAATTAAATTTAATGACTGATCCATAATGTGTAATAAATTGATACTATGTTTGAAGACTAAACATAGCACCTACGAGAATTTAAATTTTTAGGCGCGAAATATTTTAAGATCAAAGGGGTTACGGATAAAAGTTTTATTTAATTTGGTTGTTCGGGTACATCCATGTAATAAATAATAAAAACGTATCATATAAGTTCCTAGGGACCCATATGGAGTGGAATATTAAAAATGTGGGACACTGGGTACTTTTAGGTTTGGGTGAATACTTTTGTATTGTCCAATATAAAATATCTCATGAGATATAAAAGTGGAAGATAGTGGGTTCATATAGGGTAACCATTTTCAAGTTGTAAGCGAAACGTGGAAATAACGTACGTGCATAGCAATAACTGGGGTTTTATCACCCTTATCTCAGAATGTCAGTAAATAAACATAACGGTCAAATTGATAGTTGATGCTTCCCAAAAACCGGGCAGAATGTATGAGAACACATTCCAATGCATACATTTCCACGTTTACTAGCGAATGTATGAGAACACTTAAAATGAATACATTTCCACGTTTACTAGCGAATGTATGAGAACACATTCCAATGCATACATTTCCACGTTTACTAGCGAATCATTGAACAAAATTGTTTATCTCATTAGCTATAACATTCTTAACTTTTGGAACTTCCCAAAAACCGGGCAGAATGTATGAGAACACATTCCAATGCACATTTCCAATGCATACATTTCCACGTTTACTAGCGAATGTATGAGAACACATTCCAATGCATACATTTCCACGTTTACTAGCGAATGTATGAGAACACATTCCAATGCATACATTTCCACGTTTACTAGCGAATGTATGAGAACACATTCCAATGCATACATTTCCACGTTTACTAGCGAATGTATGAGAACACATTCCAATGCATACATTTCCACGTTTACTAGCGAATCATTGAACAAAATTGTTTATCGCATTAGCTATAACATTCTTAACTTTTGGAACTTCCCAAAATATCCTATTCGGTAATTCACTTCTAAAATTTTTTAGTCCAGGAACAGCCGATCTAAGTATAATTCAAATTAGTATTTACTTATTACTACACCCCATGGTTTGTCCACGGGAAATATTCCTTAATTCGTGCCCAATCCCTATGCCAAGGGTGGATGAGCCCTCCTTTGTATTATTGTAAACATCACTTAACTTGCCTAACATCGAACGCTTACGCTTTGGCTGAGGAGTAGCAAATATTTTTACATTGGTCTTATGGGTAACGAGAATGATGGAAACGGGAAAATATCTTAATAAATAAATTTGAAAACTAACTGTCAACAATCATATGTGATTTTAACAAGTAAGACCTTGTTCATTCGGAAAAATTGAAAAATAATAGACTGCAGTTCGTTATGTTATAAGTCGAAGGTAATATTTGAATTCAGCACACTGTTACGTTGTAATAACTTTGCTAGCTTTCCGGGAATTGTGTGTGAACACTGATATAAAACGTAACTTACTTAACTAAAATGTGAATTTATTATGTGTAAACTTAGAATTTTGTAGGAAACTAATATATTAAATATATGAAACTAATATTTATAAAAACATACTTATATTCTCTCCGCCGAGAGATGTAAACATTTATTTTCTGTATGCATATACAGGGTGTTCAGTAAAAGTATTCCAATACTTTGGGATTTTGTTCTACACATAAAAATGAGCAAACAATTTCATATGAAGATACATCCTAAAACCTTTAGGTATCCATCTCTCTACTCTGTCTGTATTTGTTTTTAACAAAAAAATATCTTTTGAACCAGTTAAGATAAAGTTAATTTGAGAATGCTATTAAACTTTGGTAAAACTTTTTGAAAATAAAATATTTAAAAACTCCATTTACATGTGTCAAAATGGCGGACGTCAGTCGGTTTTGTGTTATTTTTAAGGAACTGTTTAAACGTCCGCCATTTTGAAACGGTTAAAGGATTTCTTTAATCATTTATTTTGAAAAGGGTTTACCAAAGGTTAATACAATTCTCAAGTTCCATAACTTTATCTTACTGGTTCAAAAGATATAATTTTTTCATAAAGAACTCATACGTACAGTAAAAACTAAAGGTTTTAGAACATACCTTTATATGAACTTTTTTGCTCATGTTTATGTGTAGAAAAAAATCCCAAAATATTGGAACACTTTTACTGAACACCCTGTATGTCTGCCTGTATGTAGTAAGGTGCAAGCTAACCTTTTGTAGGCAATGATTCACAAACATGTTTTGTGTGTACGGCTAAGCCAAAGCTATTTTAAACGTTATAAATAAATTTCCATGAGACGTGTAGAGTGTAAGCTGAGTAATAACAACAGACTGTCGTTCAGACTCTACTCGGCGGCAGCGGCAGCAGCACAGCTCTTATAAACACTTTAATTTTATAGCTGGCGCATATCGGCCAGCTGTTCATTTTACTGCTGCTTTGTCTTTATTGGCATGAACCAAAAATCCTCTTGAGCACTGGTATGAATTTTAATCAACAATTTTAGCGCCGCTTGCATTCAAATTATTTCAAAAGTGCTTCAGTCTCTTAATTGAAAACAAAGAAGGAAGGAATTCCTTCTCCATCTCAGTACTGTTCATCTTGAGACATATGAAAGTTAAATATTATATTTACAAGTTATTGTTGTACATAAAAATTATAAAAATTAAAATTTGTTTTCAATTATATGATAAATAAAATTAGCAGTTGCCCGCTGCTTTGTACATTGTTTTTGAAACACAAGTACGTCAAAGGCATGTTCTTATAAATAGGTTAATAAACACTCCTGAAAATATTATATTATGGTCACTGAAAAAATGTCAGTGTGTGGCTCCACTTAAGTTTAAGGAGCAATGTATTGGGGCCCTGGAGCTAGAGAGTGAAACAGTTTTTATGAGATACCCATATTCTCTGTAACATTCCATAACATTGGAATGAATACATCCAATAATTTCATTAACATTTCAAATATTTCAAATTATGTCCGTCATAGTAATTTTAGTGAAAGCACTCATGATGTAATATTATAGAGCTCTATTATAATTTTGAATCGCGATTAGACATATTTATGATGTCTAAGTGTTATTTTAGTGTTCATTGTGAACAGGTTCATAAGCTAAACATAAATATATCTGGCACTCATTTTATTCTTTGTTTGAATTTTATTTTTTACGATGGAAGGATTGTGAAGGAAATAGGATTTTTCCAATCGTAACATAGACAAATTCTTTATTGTTTAACAAAATAGACTTTTAGACCAAAGTATATACATATTTTCTTTATCAGAGCAACTCAAACGATACTAGAACACTGTGTATAACTTATACAAGAAAATAGTTACAAGACCATGTACATGCTTCTTAGACCATGTATGTACATTAATGTACACCCTTTTTTATTGTTGGTTCATGCCAGATGAACTTCTTAAAACCATACTGTGACTCCGTAGTGTTACTGATATTTTGCATCTCAGCTTCTCTTTGAATTATGGGGTGTTCCTCAGGGTAGTTGCCTTGCACCAATCTTGTTCAACTTGTACACATCTTTCCCAGTCAGTGTACACTATTGTTCCGTTCATTTTTATGTGGACAAATTCCAACTGTCCTTGTCGTTTGATTCTGGAAAGACTCCAATAGCCATTGATCGAATCAGCTCTGACCTTAAAGATGTCGGTACATTGTTGGTGAACTTAATAAGAGCAATTTCAGTTCTCCGTGTATAATATGCTACATAATATGCTACAGGGCCTCGCTGATAGTGGAGTTGCGGTCACGCTCAATCGTAGATATCTGACCGTGTATGACAAGTACTTGGAAGTCGTACTTTATTATGACCTTACATTTTCTGATCATGCCACGGCCCGCAGTGCACATGACAGAATGAGGGGCGTATACATGTTTAGAGCACTAATGCCGGTGTCTTCCAAGGTTTAGCTAGTGTAGTCAATTATTGTTCTGATGGTATTCTATTTCTACCCTTCGGCCTATGGGAACAGTATTTAGGCGGGAAATATTGATAGAATTCAAACTTTAGCCATCCGATATGTATTTAATCTTCGTCTTTCTGATCCCGTGTCCTCTTTCCGGATGCTGTAAACACGTTCCCAATGGAAGTGGTGTATTGGATTTTGACGTGCTGCATATCCATAAGGATCTTGTTTTGAATGAAGTGAAAGGCTCGTGTTTCTCAGCGCAGCATCCATCATGATAGAAAGTATCGCTTTCCTAAAGTGAAGATTGAAGTTGGGAGAAAATGGCTGCCATACTTTGGCCGAAGCTATTAAATGGCCTCCCTTTACAGATTAAAAATATTGCTGATAATTCTAAAAGAAAAATGAAAGAGTGATTTAAATCAGGAATCATTTAGATGTGTGTCACTGGATTGTTATCGTGTTGCTTTGATTTAGAAAAAGTTGATTTAAAAAGCAATTTATCCAAAAAGTACAATTTCTTCTCGAGCATATTCCAACTTAGTAGTTCTTGATAAACGAATCAAAAGAATTTTGAGCCCTTTCTGTAAACTTTTGGGATCGACTTTTTTATATAAAAATCAAGGCAGCTTATCCAAGGAGAATGCTAAATAACATAAATTAAATCAGGTTTTCACCAGATGCTAATCTTCTGCGGTCCAAAAACACAAGTGAGCTAAATTAGTGAACATTTGCAGGTTCTGCAGGCAGCGTTTGTAAGCTGTGAATCTAATTATCTTAATACTTTTCAGCCCTAAGAACACTTTTAATGTTCGCTCCAAACAAAGAAATTCGCAGTTGTCTTTTTTGTGTAAAATATTTTGTTGTTATGCCAAACTTTTTACGGTCACAATTTTATAATATATACTGTACATACATACTCTGAGAAGCCTCCTTATGTCAAAAAGTGCTTTTAAGGTTACTTCTGGCTCTTGTAAGGTCGAGGTTTAATAGTCCGGGTGTAGCTAATTCAGGCTTTGTGAGTACAAATCAAGAAGTATCTCCTTCTTTATAGGGGAGGAATAGAGAATTGGACTACTTCTGGGTGGTGTAGCAGAGCGGAGCAAAGAAAATGCATCTTTGTTTTAAATAAGTTTAGCATTAGTCAAGGATTTGGAGTAACGATCGCGATTGCATCCAAAGGATAACTCCAAAATGTAGTTTTAAATCAACTATAAATGAATGCAATCTTTGAGACAGCGAGTTAATGCCTCGGTGTAAAAGCTTAATGCCGAAAAGGCTGACAGCGATGGTGTCTCCAAGCGGAAGGATATTGGCTTATTTGAATACCGCGGGACGCGGAAATGAGTATAACGGAGAGCTGAATGTGTGTGATAGCTCTACAATGTATCAAAGACTAAGCTCTTGGCTCCAACTTAAGGGGATCATGATGTCAACTTGCCTCCCCCTCCACTCTCCCCATCACCACCACCAACACCACCACTGTAATTGTTTGGCTTGAATGTACCCCAGCTAATATTGCGCCATAAATGTAAATTGTGTTTCAGGGATGCAGTTCACGTCCTTGACGTATTAAAGCCCATGATATTTTGAAATTTATAATTTTATTTCAACTGCTATAACATGAAACAGTTTCATCGGAACGGTTCATAATTTTAGTTATAAATTTAATAGATACTGGTGTTCTTTGAAGAGTTTTTGGGATAGCCCATTGCTGCACGATCTGAGACTACGGACTGTAGATCTTGAGCTAGACACAACGCAGGTTCAAAAATACTGTCTTAACCGTAGCATTTTTTCATCAGTAATTTTGAACTTTTATTTTACCAACTCCCCCTTTAAAGTGTTGGAATTGGTTTTTGGTCGGGTTATACTTTTTTACTTCAAATTCTGAGTCCTTCAATATAAATTCCCTTAAAACAGAAATGGTAGAAAACTGTTTGTGGTCACCCCATGTTAAAGGCATTTAAAGTAGAGAACTTTTTGCAATTTTGTAACAGGCACAAATAAAAACTGCTAAAGTAAACATTTTAAATTGTTTGTAGTATGTATATGAGTTATATAACTTCTGAGCAAGAATTTTTGATGATTTATTACTAAAATAACTGAGATTTGTAATGGAACATAAACTAAGAAAATTTTATTTTAAAAATAAAATATTACTTAGGAAAATTATAGGAACAGTTATTTTTATATAAGAACATTTATATATCATTCCATTCAGTATATAGCCTATATATTTTCTACATACATGCTGTTAAAAAATCCATATCGTTATTAAAAACTGTTATTCTTTGTGCCGATTATAAGTTGCTCCTAAATAGGCTACTCCTAGATTGTGCAACTATATTTGATTTCGAAAATATGTTATACGCTAAATTACAGATCTGCAAGATAACTCTCCTGAATACAGAACAAGTAGAAACATATTTTCATTATCACTTCACGTGAAATTAGGGGCATTTATTTGGCAAGTTTTTAATCAGGCCCAAATAAAAACGGTTGAATATTACAAGGTGAAATTTTTCAGTATGTACACAAGCTATATCGTGTTTTTATTCATTTATAACTTGAGGGAACTATATACTCGTATTTCATTTAAATATAGTTTTTAAAAAGAACAAAATATTATTCTGCAGCAAAATTAATTTATTTATAAATAAAAAAATGCATAAAATTCTCCTGGGAATTACTAGTACATATATTTTTCTTTAGAAGACGCTTGTCATGGCCTGTGACCCATGAAGACAAACACAATAAAATTTAAAAATGTTCTGTCCTCGTTAAAAATATTGATCAATATTAAAAATAACAATAATTAAAATATGAAACTATTCAATAAACATGAATGTGGCCAGTTGGTCTCTGTTAATCTTTACTAGACCAGTTTAAATTTAACTTCAATAATGTAAACGTTTTTAACTCCATCATTTCACAAAACATACATTCTTCTGTACCCAAACATCAAGGCTGGAAAGTGCCTCAGTAAAATGATAAAGTGTAGCCAATTTCCCTTCCTTCTTCAAATGAAAATATGCTCAGAGCCCATTAATTTCGTCCAAGTAGAAGCCAGACAGGTTTGTAAATTACTTAAGTCACTTCTGGGAGCCTACACTTAACCTAATATCTACTTCCCCTGGAGAGAAACCTTACCTTACAAATCGTATATTACACTTTGGATAGTAACACTATTTATTTATTAATTTAACAAAAACATATAATTTCAGGAGTATATTGCCAATTTCCACTGTGCAGGCATACAACCTAGTTTTTTTTATCGATAGAGGAATAAGCTCTAAGAAAGACATCGATCGTCAGTCATCCTTTTTGTTGGGGGTCGTAGTAAGAGGGTGTCAAAAGGGTTACAATATAAAATGATAAGCTTTTCCTCAGATAATACTCTTATCTTTTCATCAACCACAGACACGCAAATAGTAATTAATTAATTAATAAAAATAAACACAGATAGCAGACGCTATAAATTAAAAAAATCAAATTTTCAGCAAAATTGTCATTTTTCATATTGATGGCTGTCACTGATTTAACTTTTATTTATAACTTTTTTTACCCACGAATGATTTTAGCGTGTAATAAAAAAATATACTGTAGTTTTGATAACAATTTTTTATTTTGTTTTAACCCTTTCTATAACCCCCTGTGCCAAATCTTGTACTGCTGGCGATCAGCTCCTTTCTGAATCCCTCTATCGATTTCACGCAAAACAGGATTTATTTATTTCAACGGTACACACCATTTATACAAATAGAATAGTACAGAGTAACTTAGTGTTTTAGATTTATATATAAGTACAACAGTAACAAGAATATGACTAGGATTAATAAATACTACACAACAATAACAAAATATGAAACAAATAGATACATTAGCCTACTTAACGAATGGTAACAAAACAATATTGAATTAAACTACGAAAATAAATAACAAGACTGACATTGGTACCTATAGGCTAGCTGGCTAGCTAAATTACATATCAAATAATGGAAGCTACCTTACATTTAAAAGACACAACAGATTCATTGAAAAAGTCTACATGAGTAGCAATATTACTTCCAGTTCTCAGGAGTCTAGAGAGGCCGCTGTGGTAGGAGTAATAAGTCGAACGATGGCGTCTTTGAAATATCGTTCTGGAACGGGTTTCTCTTGAGACAGAGAGATCAACACTGCTGAGTAGAACCGGGCAGTCAATCAATCCATTTACTAGCTTGTATAACGTAACCAAGTCACTGATTTGACGCCTCGAATCCAGTGGACGGAGAGCAAATTGGTTTTCAATCTCAGCAATGGGAGTGCTAAAATATGTCCAGCCAAGCCGGCAGCCAAGCAACCTGACAAAGCGTTTCTGTACGTTTTTTAGACTGTGTACATGGTTGAGTTGATAAGGCGACCAAATAATAGACCCATACTCAAGAATAGGGCGGACTAGGGCTTTGTACAAGATTACCATAGAGTATGGCGAGACGAAGTGTTTAGTTGATCTGAAGATGAATCCAAGCAACGAGTTGGCTCTAGAAACTATATGCTGTATGTGATCGTAGGGACTGAGAGAAGATGAATGAAACACACCCAAGTCCTTGAATTTAACAACTCTTTTCAGTGGAGCATTACCCAGCAAATAGTCTATTAAAATGATGTTAGAACCACGTTTAAAAGATAGTACAACACATTTGCCAGCATTCAGCTCCATACCATTAGAACTGCACCAGTTAACGATGTTATTTAGTGAGCATTGCAGGGCTTTACCATCAGAATGAACCTTATCAAAAATCTTTATGTCATCAGCAAATATGAGGAAGTTTGTAAGTATAATCCCATGGATGTCGTTCATAAAAATCAAGAAGAGTAAGGGATCCAAGTGGGACCCTTGGGGAACTCCAGATAACACAATTATAGGTATTGAAGTACTTCCATCAAACTTCACTGTAAGAATTCTGTCTCTAAGGTAGCTACTCAACCAATTTAGGAGTGACCCCTGAACACCGTATCCCTTCAGTTTAGCAATGAGCAAGCAAAAATCAACTCTGTCAAAGGCCTTAGATAAATCCAAATAGATGCAGTCCACCTGACAAGAATCATTGAAAGCTGTCATGACATACTCCTGGAATTCAAGCAAGTTAGACACTGTTGAGCGAGAGCGTAGAAACCCGTGTTGTTCCAGAGAAATGAATTTGCGGAGATGAAAATACAGATGATCCATGATGATACTCTCAAACACTTTAGCCAGAGCAGACTGGATCACAATCGGCCTATAATTCTTAACATTGTTGTTGTGACCAGACTTAAATATAGGGACAACAAATCCATGCTTAAGAGCAGAGGGAAAGATGCCGGACTGAAGCAATGCGGAGAACAAGGAGGCAAGATGAGGGGCCAAGATGCATGAACAAAATTTTAGCACCAATGGCGGTATGTTATCAGGTCCAGTACTCTTACCAGCATCAAGCGCATTTAGTCTACGTTCAATATCAGTTGGTGTAATGATACACTGAGGGACTGTAGAATTCCATCCAAAGTCAAAGTCTGGAGCTGGCACATTTGCAACTTGAAAGACGGAAGAAAAGTACTCAGCGAAAAGATCACATTTCTCCTTTATCGTTTGAGCCACTCTTGAATCTAAGGTAAGAGTGTTCGGAATGGTTGAGTCACTTCTCATGTTATTAATATGGGACCAGAAAGATTTAATGTTTCCCGGAATGCTGTTTTCAACGTTTCTGATGTATCCGTTATAGCAGGTCCTGGCCAGGTCACCACAAATATCCCTAAGCCTACGGAAATTCTCCAGATGAACAGCGTCGGCAGTCTTCTTATACATCTTGTGTGCCATCTTCTTTTCGATCACAAACCTTTGAAGCTCTTTAGCTAAACCATTTGGGAAAGCTTGTCCTACAGCATTTCTTCATAGGAGTATGCTTAAGAATGATTTGTTGCAGACTCTGACAAAACAATTTGAAACAATCTTCAGACTCCACAGGTCTTAGTATTATAGGATTGTCCAAGCTCTGCAGTTCATGGAAAATGGCTTCCAAGTTAAAACGACGGAAATCAAGTATGTATTTTACATTATTAGAAGAGGATATCACACGAATGTTAAAAGAAATAGAGAGTGCAGGGTGGTGTACATCCTCAACAACCAATACATCCCGAGAAGGAGCAACTGCAGAGCCAGGGATGGATGAGAAAATAAGATCAAGATAAACACCTCTGATATTTGGAGTATTGTTTATCTGTTGCAGATTGTGGGTTGCTGCCAGTTCAATCAGATGGCGAGTCGTTCAATCTGAACTTGGTCGGAGGGCCAACTCTTAACGGGAATGTTGAAATCACCCATTAGTAAAACTCTCTCAGGATAATCAGCACAAGCGATGACTTCATCAACAGAGTCGCAGAATCCATTGTAGACTAAATTCGGCCGATTTGGAGGGATATAAACACAACCAAGAAGAAAACTGCATGATGATAGTGTGCAAGAGACAAACAGACATTCAGTTGAGTCATGAGAATTCTTCAGTAATTTGCAGGGGACAGTGTTACGTACAGCAACAAGCACGCCACCTCCGCTGGCCTTAGCACTGGTGGTTTGGGACCTGTCACATCTGTAGACATTAAAATCATAAAGTCCAAGTTCAGAGTTACTGATTTCCGGAGAGAGATTATTTTCCACTAAGGCAATAACATCATAGGAAGAAGTAGCAACGCAGAGTGAAAATTGGGAAATTGAGGATTGTGTCCTTACACGATGTAAATTAGTTATCCGCTGCTAGACTAATGTGAGAACGTGTCGCTGTTATCGATGCATTCCTTCAGAGCTGTTCCTAGTTGGTGATAAATTTCCAAAAGCTATTTGTAGGAAAGTTATGAGTAATAAATCTTGCCTCCTCATCCGCACAAGACAAGTTTCACTATGCATAAGTTTTCATTAATTCTTACATGATATTAATTAATTTGGATTTAAATAATAAATTGTGTATTGTATTTTAGTCTCTTCCATTGACGTTAGAGGTAATACCCAACTTGATTTAAAAAGTTATGAAATGGGTTTCATTAAAGATCAATGTTTGTATTGTGATTATCAATCCATGATTGCTAGAGGCCATAAGGGTGGTACAAATGTTTCATAAAATTTAGTATTTACGGGACCAATTTGGATTTCTGAATATTGTTTTCTTTTTCACATTCTGTTTTTTTCTGAGCATTGGCGAATCTTTTTAATTTAAATTTTACTGAAATTTACTATTTTAATAAAAAAAACTCCAGTTATTTCTAAAAACACTGCAACAGGTGTTATTAAACTGCATTATGCAGACCATTAGATTAATAAAATACACAAACTGCTTCTTTTTAAATTGTGTTTTTCTAAACTTGTAAAAGACTGGGTTCTGTTTTGTTTATATGCAATTGAAACTTACGCAATAAAAATGTATGATTTTGACAGTATCCTGTGTAAAGGACAACTTCATACATTTATTATCTACGGACAAGCTTTCCATTTTCACACATTTTTATGTCGGATTTTCTAAAGACAAAAGACATTTTTTTAAGTTAAACATGTAATTACTTTATAAAATATTTGGAAAAGAGCCACAGTGCCCACCCACCGCTCATGTCATGTATGGATGAGCGGGGCAGCCGGATCAAAGTAACTGACCTAATAACCCACAGGGCGCTATCTCAAACAACGCTATTTATCTATTATCCATTTTGTTATTGTCAGGAATCTCGATGGTTCTGTCATATTTCCTTATATTGCAGGTTGGTCCGTTTATCTGGAATATTAACCAACATTCTCGTAACAATATCAAACATCCATTGGGGTTAAAATGGGTTCTAAAACCCCTAGAAGAAATATGTGTTGTTTTTAACTCCTAGACGTCCTATAACGATAAAATTTGTTATATAAGTGCCTTATGCTCTCAAAAGACAAAGTAAACGTTTTTAATGAAGATCAATCACACATAGGCCTAGGGGATGAGATGAAATTGCGACTCCTATAAGAACTATATTTTAGTTTTCCAAGTGCCCGAAGTCCTACAACGATGAAATTCATCACTCGTGTATCAGAAAAACAAAGCACTTTAATTAATTGCCCTTAAGGGCAACCATCGAATGAAATTGTACATGTTCATTTAAGCTGCAAATACCTCTACAGCTTTTTGAAAATCGTAATTCTGTTGTTTATTTGGACCCAGCCAACTATAGTTTTATGCTTTTTAAATTAAATTTTGATCGTGAAAAGGGAAATATTGTTACGAGAAGAATCTTTATTGACCTTTAGAGGAACCACAACCTCTATTATTAATCCAAGAGCTAGAAACCAATTTGCATTGTACAAGTACGCAACCTAATTTTGAATCGATAAAGAAATGTCCCTTAAGAAAGTAGTCAATCGTCAGCCATTCTAGATTTTTGGTGGGAGTTAAAATGGGAAGGTATCAAAAGGTTTTAAAATATTACATTTTTCTCAGCTACACACTTTAAACCAATCTTGAGATGCCTAAATAAATGTTTTATTAGCGCGAGCTATATAGACAACTTTAAAGTGGAGACTATTATCCTCTTTCTCTAATAGTCTGACGGTTATATGACTATTATTTATGAGTCCGATTTATGTGTACGTTTATTTCTAGCTTGGCCCTCTATCATCCACTCATGTACGAACCCCCTGTAATATCTTAAATTTAATGTAAATCTCAAGAGCCTCTGAGGAATAGAACACAGGCCTGACCCAACAGGTCTAATGAGTGAACATTTCAACTTCGAGTATGGTAAATTACGTAAATAAGAGATTTTAATTAATTCTTGCCTGAAAATTTTACAACGTTGGATAAACAACTTGCAGCTATTAAATTCATGATAAAGTCGACTATATCTTTGTTTTTAACGTGTTAAATCAAAACCGGACGAAGTAAAACATTTTCAAGAAAATAGTTCCTAAGTAAGGAACTTTTGCACGTCCATCAAACGGTGAAACGTGTACGAGCAGGCTTATTTAGCAGCTGCGTAACACAAATTATTAACTTGTAACGAAACTTATTCCAGCAAGAAGGGAACACAGCACAACCGAACCTAATATAGAGAGTGGGGCGGGGGAGGGGGGTGTAGGAGGCGGGGGAGGGACTAAGAGTTTAAAGGATGTTTATAGGCGGCGGGGAGTGCTGCATTCACTTACTTACGCCACCCACTGAATCCTGAATATTAATGAGCCAAGAACAGATTTTCATTGAAGTTGAATAAAGATTGAAACACTGCTTTGTTATGCATAGTTTCTTGTTGTTCCGCTCAATTATAGAGGTTGTTGATTGCTCTTCTGTCGCATGTTCTGTGTGAGACTTTTGTGACTTATTGCAATTTTAATGTTTAATATTGTATCCTTTGTTTTTAATCACGCTGCATATATATTACCGTACAACAATAGTCAATTGGTAAAGGTTGTAGAGTTTAATAGACAATTTTAACTATAAAATTAATAAAGAGTGAAGTGCTGTATATTGCTTTTATAGACAACAAAAAACAAGTAAATACATAAATTATGATGTAATAATAAATATGTAATGTTTTGAGCCACTACATCAAATTTAATATTAATAGTTTATACATTTAACATATATAATAGAGTATAACCAAGTGTAATTAAGTGTTTGATACGATATACAAATTGAAACTATGCAAAGTGTTGTGTTAAACTAAATCATGTTATGACATGTTTATATTCTAGATTATACAGACTATGTATCCTGAAGATGTTCTGTACCAAATAACATTCTTTAAATTTATGTGCGTGTGTGTGTACATATAATAAATATATTTGCAGTATTAAAAAAAAAAATGTATGAATATTTTAATTTTCACCTTTTACATTACTAACAAAGTAATAATCCAAGGGATTCTTTTAAAAGGAGTGAATACTCTAACAAAAGAGGAATGATTCTTTTAAAGAAAATCGTAAAGGATTCAGTGAACAAGAGCAAATTAGCGTAATTCCAGGATAACTGAGGAAATTCACTGCCGACACAAAAGTTGAGCCGATCGACCAAGGGCTGGATCTGACAGGCTACTTGTTAGTTCTCGATTGCCTCTGCTAATAGAAAACCAATCGGGCGTGAGCAATCGGGACTAATGTTTATTCATGCAGAGGCTTTCTTTAAACCCCTTGTTTTACATCACTTAGATATTGCTACTCAAGTGCAATAACTCTTTTCGTCTTCACTATCACGTTTTTAATTGTATTACACACAACTGTAAATTCAAAAAGCTGCTGAATACAAAAGAACGGCTTGCTGTTTACAGATAGGAATAAACTAGAAAATTACAATAATAATTTAAAATATGCTATTTCGGTGTCAAAGATAAATATCCATATCTAAATCTAATGTAAATTGAGGTCAATTTGATTACCTGATAGTCGCCATTATATATTTGAACCAACTGGTAAAAATCAAGAATTCACAATGCGTTAAGGACTTATCTGATTGTCCACAATACATTTATGGACATTTCTGATTGGCCACAATAAATTATGGACATTTATGTTTGTCTACAATACATTATGGACATTTCTGTTTGTCTACAATACATTATGGACATTTCTGTTTGTCCACGTTGCATTTTGTACATTTCTAATTGTCAACAATACATTATGAACGTTTCTGTTTGTCTACAATACATTATGGACATTTCTGTTTGTCTACAATACATTATGTACATTTCTAATAGTCCACAATACATTATGAACGTTTCTGTTTGTCCACATTGCATTTTGTACATTTCTAATAGTCCACAATACATTATGAACGTTTCTGTTTGTCCACATTGCATTTTGTACATTTCTAATTGTCCACAATACATTATGAACGTTTCTGTTTGTCCACATTGCATTTTGTACATTTCTAATTGTCCACAATACATTATGAACGTTTCTGTTTGTCCACATTGCATTTTGTACATTTCTAATTGTCCACAATACATTATGAACGTTTCTGTTTGTCCACAATACATTATGAACGTTTCTGTTTGTCCACAATGCGTTGTAGACATGTCTGTTTATTGACAATGCACTATAGGTATTTTCATTTTAAGCAATAATGAAGTAAAGTATATAATACACAAAACGCCTAAACTAATAATGGGCTGAATAAAAAAAACGATACCTATACGATACCAAAAATGAGGTCTCAATTATCGGTCATAAATTCTATTCCGACTTCTGTGTTATTGGTTACTAAGAAATAAGAACACAGAACGATTCTAATAAATGTTAGTACTATGTTTATTAATAATGAGCTTAAATTCAATTCCGATGCTTATATCAAAGTTTGGTCTCAATTTATATTTAAATTCAGATTTATGTGCAAATAGAAAACACTGTGTGTAAGTACAGGTAAGTTAGTAATTGGATAGAAGAGGATCTGTGCAAGAACACTTGCTCCAAGCGTACGGGTTATCAGACAGAGCAAGCGTGTATGGAATTTTGCTTCATATGCCATTTTAATACGGTTTAAAATTGTGTTAATATCATTGTTTTTTTTTTACCATTCCATCCCACGCTCCTTTCATTCTACTATTGTATGGGATATTGGCTCATAAGAACTAAAACTACAGATTTTTATTGCCCCAGTAAAGTCGTTGTCAAAGTAGTAGAAAGCAAAGTTTCACCCACTTCTACAATGCTTTACACATTGTACTCCGCACTGGGTAGTGGACTACTTTCTCTGTTATTTTCAGTAGTGCGGCAGTATGACGGGGAGACTTTGCTGCTGACCAACGTCCAGAGGTCTGACATGGGAGCGTATCTCTGTATCGCCAGCAACGGTGTCCCTCCTTCCGTCAGCAAGAGGTTCATCGTTCAAGTGCACTGTAAGTTATAAACCAGCTGTTAGACACCGCTTCACAAGCATCTCTTCTTTAGTCATACTTGTAAATCTGCATTCCTTAGTTACTACCTATGAAGTGATATGATTGTTATAAAAGTAACAGACCCACTGGTTTTGGTACATTATATTTGACTCCCAAATGCAATTGGGAAACCCTTAAGATTAAAAATATAAACAGCTAATTTATGAGTAGCTACAGTATCAAGTTACCGGTACCCTGAATGTTGAATAGTTTCGTTGCATTTGTTATAGTTCCTTCTGAGACCTAGCGATAAGGCGTTCTTATAATGCATATTCCATCAGGACATAACCAATTTGTACTTTCTAAGAACATAACCTAGTTTTCGTTGAATCGGTGTTGCAGTCATCTTAAAGAAAGCAATCGATAATCTGCCACATTAATTCTGGTGTGTCGTAATGAAAGGGTAGCAAACAGGATAAAATAGCAAATGAAACATTTTCTTAACAGGTATAATTTTTTTAGTTTGGTAGACTATATTTAAAACCTGCCGTCAGATATGTACAAAGTAAATTAATTATGTCATCGTTAGTTATAACGATATTGAAAATGGCTACTTCAGGTAGGTCGTTTTCAGCTGGTTTATCTTGTTGTCTGACGCTGCTGCGATCTAACAAGTTTTGAGTGGAAAAGGCTAAAATAAGTAGCCTATGACCTTTACAAACATAAACTTGATCTTTGACCTTTTTCACTCTTACTACCCTCTCATTTCGATCCTTGCCAAAATTAGTGCGACTAACGATTGTTTTCTTTATTGCGGGAAATTCCTCTAACGACTGTACAAAAAAAATTATTGAGCTTAATAAAGTGTCAATTGGCTTTCATATCCCGGAATAATATTATCTGGATATAAGTAAGTCAAATATATATTTGTACTGTGTAGGAAATCTGTAGTTTCCTTTGGCCTAGAAAGGATACAACAATGGCCTAGTTATATGAGAGTGAGTTACGGATAACTTCCTTGAAGACAATATTAATAACGTTTTTCATCATTCCAAGATGAGTTTAAGGATTTAAAATAGAAATATTGGTCAATTTTGTAATATAGCCCAATGAAAACTGATAAATTAATATTTTCATTTTTGTACATATGTCTGTTTTTGTACAGGAAATAGCCTTTTCTAAGGATATATAAATATATAAAATAATATATTTTTTAATAAAATTTCCCTTTTTATATGAAGTAATATGAAGGGAAATGACAATTCTTATGAATGGAAAACTTGTCACTCACTACGTATTCTTTCATATAGGCCTACGTACTGTTAAAATTCCATAGTCATACCTTTCCTAGAGGCCTGTTCGAAGACACCCCCGTCCGTATACGTAAATGCCTACTGTGCTAACTGCAAACAAAATGTTTACAACTTTCAACCATCTATTTCCAGGCTACAATATCAAAAATTTACACAAGGTATTAAATACAACGTACTACCAAAATATTTTTACCTTTTTCGGACTACTTCCTTACTGTTACAGTACAGTATGGTTACGAAAATTCAAGGTAATTAAAATGTATATGTTCACAAAAAACTCCCCATAGCACAAATTTTGAAATTTTGTGTTACTTTTCTGCAATGTACATAATGAGAATTATGCAGACCAATATATAATAACATGGTAGTTTTATTGATTTCGTCGTTTTTTATAGAAATCTGAAAACCCCCTAGTGCTAATCTGACAGAGAAAACAGTTTTAAGGACTATTTTAATCCTTTAAATTGTTAATCAATACATAAATATTTTCTATTTTCTATTCGCAGTGTATATGTCGAATTTCAACTTTGTACATACTTGCGAAGTGGAATAATTTGCAGTATATGTAGTGGAACCTTTGTCCAGTATATGCAGAGACGTAGACCAAATCTATTAAAATATAAATAACATGTAGTATGAATTTATGACAATTTTAGGAATGAAAACATAAATCCAGGATAAGTGAGAAAGTTGACCAGCAGCAGTGTGTTGAGACAGTTGAGTTTTCTCCAATGTGTTTACAAATGTACGAGAAGAAATATAAATGTCAAACACATCACGCTTGATACATCTAAGATACATGTTAGACTTGTGGAAGAGTAACTGAGTTTGAACATGTTACACCAAAAGTTTATGGATTTAACCTTGATTATGCTCCACCTAATTGTCCCACAGTGCAATAAACTACCTGTACATTGACTCTGACAATGACTGTCCGATTGCAGTTCCCCCTGTGACCAAAGTGTCCAACCAGTTAGTAGCAGCTCCAGCAGGCAGTGATGTGGTGCTGCAATGTCATGTGGAGACTTCCCCCAAGGCGATGCACAGCTGGTTCAAAGAAACAGGTCTGTATCCAAGGATACAAAATCTGACAACGTCCTCACCTTTGGACCACCAACAAATTTTGATGATGATGTTGATGTTAGTTCCTAAAGTCATCATGCAATTCAAAATTCAGTAAAGTTTATAGAAAAAAACAAGTTGCACAAAAGTTACATATGGTATCAATTGTTTTAAAGAATAATACTGTCCACAAAGACTACTCATCAGATTATTTATTATCTGTCAACAGAATTTAAATGTGCAATTTTTATAAGAGAAATATTTTTTTAACATTAAAATGAAGGTGTTTTTTAGGAATTTAATTGTTAATGCTTCAACTCAATTATCCTATTTATCTCTTTTTAAATTAATAAGTATCCAATAAATCAATAATAATTTACTTACATGTGAAAGATTCTTTCATACACCACAAGTTTTATATCACATGCCTTTATACACTTGTGGGGGTGGTAAAATTCTTAAAAGCAGATCAGTAAAGTAAGATGACAGGAATCAGATTATAGCTATTCCGTCACAAAATGTAATTTCCATAAAAAATTTGACTTATCATGGTTTTTAATTTAATATAGTTTGAAAATTATTTGTCTTTTGCAATCACTCTTGTGGCCGAATTTCCCAAAAACTGTGCAAAATTCCTTGATCAATTCCTATGAGAACATTTGTTTGTGAATGTATATAACTATCCTTGGCAATATTTTGAACATGACAACTCCTTTAATTAATTTTAACTTTTTCAGACTCATTCAACTTAATATTCAATATGGCAGCAGTTCACCTTTTATAGAACATTTAAATCTCAACTAGTGCATTTTATACACCGAAAGTAAAACCTTTTATAATTTTAAATGTTTTAAACCAACATTTTAAGTACATGATAGCATAGCAGCAGCAACTTGAGTGAACTTTACCACTACTATAACTCCTAACTGATATAACAAAACTTGGCACATTATATTCATTATGGTCTGAATGAGTTTGAAAGTTGCATCCTTTAAATTAAGTTCTAATACGACAGCAGTTTGGATTATATTGTTCTAGATCATTTAAAAATATGTATCATTTAATTAAATAATCTAAAATGGTAGGCTTTGAACATTTTCATACAGGTTATAAATCCCACATAGAGCAAAGATACATCATATTCTTGCATGCTGATATGTTTTAAGGTATCAAGGTGTAAAGGTTTCAAGATTTCTAGCAGACATTTCTCATCATTAAAAAATAATAGTAAAACTATATTTCAATATATGTAATCTGATCTCTTTCATGGGTGAGTTTCCAACCTAACACCAGATTACAAACTAGGTTAAAGTTAATAAATCAAGATGACCAAACTCTCTAATTATTTTTTCAAATAACCTACTATGAATATAATAATGTAATATAACCTATTACATTTCTTTATTATTTCATAACTAATATGTTTATATTCTCAGGTGAAAAACTGATGCCCAGTGCAAAGTATGCGATGGAAGAGTACCCTATCAATGACTATTCCCTCCTGATGAACATCACCATCCGGTCTCTTGAGAAACGTGACTTTGGAGGTTATGTCTGTTCCTCAGTCAATGCCATGGGAAAGGCAGAGGGCCTTATAAGGCTGCAAGGTAAGGAAACGCTAAAATCAAAGCCAAACATTTAATTAAATTTGTTTATAAAAGAGATGTTGGTGCTTAAGGAGCATAGTACAAGGAAATTTTGGGAAATTTAAATTTGAACTTAATGGAAGAATGAATAAATTTGAATCTAAATTATATGTGTATTTCAGTTGATAACAACATTAGTTATGTTATAGTATCCCTTAGTAAATATAGGGTGCGGCAGATCAGCCGTCTACAATGTATAAGAGCTGAACCAAGGAACCTGTTTGTTTAAGTAAAAGCTGCCTATTTTCGACCCAAAAGAATTTGGGAACTCCATATTTACCACTACCGTATAACTTTGACATGTTTGGTCCACCCTGTATTCAAGAATCTGAATAAATTTAATTTTTTTTAGAATGATTAGTGAAAAGAAACCCTTGAAACGAGGACGGCTCAAGACCTTTACATATGAAAACCTTTCAATAATAACCTTCTAACCCCTCCAAAAGAGCCATTTCAGGATATTTTTGGACGTTAAAAATTATTTTTCTAAATTCTTTAGGTCAAAATAAGGAAGTTTATATTGAAACGAATAAGGTAGGTTTCTCGTTTCAGCCGCTATACATCACAAGTGGTCGGCCTCTCTCTGTATAAAAATAAAAATGTACCAGTGTAATCCATCAGAAAGGAATTAGCACACGTGCATGTTGTAATCAATCAGCTGATATTAATTTGGTGGTTGGAGTAACCTGCACCAAGTACATCAGTGTTTTCTCGGGTTATGAGTCTGGTTACGGGACATGGTCACCTGAGGAAGCATCTTCACAGAGTCGGTATCCTTCGGGAGGATCCGCTCTGTAGAATGTGTGACAAGCAGGAGGGAACTGCTGAAACCTGCTCCTTTACTTCCCTGCAATAGCAAGGGAGCAGTACCCCATCTTTGGTAGTTTGGACAAGGATGGCGAATTTAATCAGGAGGACCTGATCGGTTGTTTTCAGTAGTTTGTGGAACTGCTGAAACCGTAGACTGGTCGGTCGGTCGGCCTCATGGTGTGCTTCCGGGGTGCGCAAAAGGTCCTTGGAGGATTAAGTGCATGGCAATAGGCCACCCCATAGAGGAAGAACCTGCATCAAAATAGTTTGATGGTTAACTTAATTACATTAAAACATAAAACCAATATTTAATACTTTTACTTTTTGTGAGGCCTTTCGATAGCAAGGCTTCCTCAGACACATACAACATTTCAGTTTGATGGTTGTTGTGTGTTTTGATTACCCCTCTATACTTCGCTCCCAACACTGTTGCTAGTTTTACATGCATGAAAAATTACTGATCTGTCTCAGTACAGGAAGCAGCTGATGGTCATCAGCGATATGGCAACACTGCCTCAGATATCATCGAGATGCTCTAGTGAATTGAGAATAGTTGTCTGAGCAACACGTTTTAGTTATCATCAGTTTAATTTTTTTTAATATCACAAGATTAACATTATAATTTTTGAAACCCTGCAGTTGGATTGATTTCAAATCCACAAAAGGCGCATCCAGCGTGTAAGAACTTTTGATTGATACCAAGTGTGAAGATGGAAATTAGTTTGTTATACTTAAAATCGCATGTAAAAACCAAAAAATTTTAATAATACAGATAGATATATAATTGTGCAGTTAAAAAAACAATGGTAATTATTACTCCTAAAATGAAATTCAGGGTGTACTCCTAGATGTTACAAAATAACATACTAGAGTAACTTACATATAATTTTACTGAATTAAAAATTTATATTAAATAAATGGCAATCAACAGTTTTATTTTTTGTTTGAATGCTCCCTTTCATGTCCTAATACAAAATTCTTATGAGGTTGAAACCTCTTGTTTGCAAGATTAATATGTCTACTTAAAAAATTATAAAAAGAAACTTGTAACTATTTGCACGTGTGTACTACTCAAAATATACATTCACAGCATTTACAGTACATTTAGGTTTTCAGTATTAACAACTTATGAAAGGGTTTTTTAAGATAAAAATGTATGTGATAATTGACATAAAATATAAATTGATTCACTCACAACAGCACAAATTGTTTGCCACATCTTGCTGATTTCATTGATTTTTTAGACTTTTCCGTTTGCAACATTACAAGTAAACATACAGGACATTTAAAACATTTAATCTTCTTCATTGACCATCTAAAAGTATGATTACAACTTTCTTGACAGGTGATGACCACACAGATTGTAACTATATAAAACATGGCTGACTATTATTTTTTTTGCAAAAACACTTACCAACTGACTTGACTTTCAGAGCTACATATCCCGAAGACGACGATAATGCCAAGTCCTAACTACTACGAGCCGGTGAAGCCAACAACACGCAAGAAGCCCCACAAGACGGTGCACACCAAGGAGAAGCATCAAGGTGGCAAAAGGAAGACTCATGGCGGCCACCACAGCGACAACCACAGTGGGGAGGACTGGGTCGGGGAGGCGGGGACCACTCTGGAGGCCAGGACCGACCCTCCGGTTCCCCACTTTCCCCCGAGCAGACCTCCGCCATGGATCCTCCACCACAACGAGGATACCCGTAACCCGGTGGCCAGAGCAACTTCAGGTTTCCTCACCTTCGCCGTCACGCTGGCCAGTATCATGTGTTGGACAATGTAGAGAGAGCTTTTTGCTTCCACATTATCAATTTTATTTTGTTTATTTCCTACTTTAATTATATTAGATTGAGTAGGTCACTTACACCACGTTTTGTTGGTAGGCACACCACTAAAATTTACTCATGGAAATTGCAACTGATTGCATGAATACTTCAATGAAAAATGTGGATTGGGGTTGTAATAAAAAATGGGATGGTTATTTTAATTACTTTGGTGTATTCATATTGAAAACCTACACAAAGCCTATAGTTCAAGAAAGTGAACGTTCCACAGTTTTATTATATAAATACCAAATTCACTGGATGGTTACAAACGTACCTTTTAAAAAACATATAATGAAGACAAAAACGTATAACAAAGATCTTTTAAATTACCATACTTTAGAATTCTTGAAAATTAAAATCTGAGATCTATCAGCCTTTGTTAACAACTATGTAATCTATAAAATATAAAAACCAGTGTGTGTTGGAATTTCTTTACTTACGTAAATTAACCAAAAGTGTCATATATCAATTATTGAATTTTTGTTTGCATATATTTTAAAATTTGTTACAACTAAGCTCTGCCTCATAAAATGAATGTAAATAGTTTTAGTGTTTGTAAACTATATCATTGGAATAACCAATCATATTATATTATATTTTATCCATAAAAGAGCTTTCAAAGTCTGTACATATTGTGGGTAAAGATCTTACTACTGAAATATTATTATATCGATTTGAATTTAGGTACTTTAATATAAAGAATATTAGCTTTATGTATGTCAAGCAACATTTATACATTCCAATCGTGAAATAGTTAGATTGTTTATGTATGAGTTTGTGTATTGACTGTTGTTAACAAATAAGGATGAAGCTCATGTTATGTTTTGTAAAGTTGCTCATAATGGTATTCAACTCGGATGGTACTTCAAGAATCAACACTCTGTTACTTTATTTCCATTTGGTAAATATATATGATGGTAGGAAAATAGTTTTTTAGCACTTTGTGCTTAATTATTACGATTGTTAAAATTAAATATGTGCACATCCACCACTGATTAACATTACGGTTAAACAATTGATTTTTGATGCGACATTCCAGGATGCCAAGGTTGTAAGACATGGCAAATTGTTGTTATCTTGACTTAGCATTCTAGAGAATGTCTCTTAATTCTAAAAACATGTGAGTTGTGTAAACATATGATAACTGCACAGACACCTCATTTATTAAATTAATTATACTCCCTGAGTGATGTATTTTATTAGAGATCGGTCTTGTATGAGCCTTCAAAACACAAAAGTCTACACACTTTGGTCACATATAGTCTGATGGGGTATGCAAAGCAATGAGTAGGTGCACGTGAACATGTTATACTAAGCTTCCATCACATGGCGACTTCTCAGAGAAGATTTTGTAACTAAAGTGCAATGAGCGTTGCCTTTTTTGGTGGATATTACAAATTGCAATATGGCAACATAATGGATAAAATTTAGAACATACGTTACTCTAGTGTCTCATATTTCTTAGCTGTCCATAAACCTATTTTTCACACCTCTCCCAATGCAACATTTAAAAAGAATTAGACTTTTTAACGTCAAGGATTTTTTACTATACTCCATGGTCCTGTTATTCAGCTACATGGAGGTTGGGTTTTGAGATATTTAGGGGCTGGAGTGTTTTGGAACCGGTTTATTGTCAATGATGCCTACACAAACTTTTTCAATAAGATAGAAACCGTTTTTTTTAATCTAATTCTTTCCATTTAGATTATTGATTTAACAAAGGAATTTAACACACACAATATCTGGAATAACTAGTCAATTAGTTAAGCAACTCTTTTGGCCACTGGTTAATGAAATTTTCAACAAAGTATACCATCTATTAACTAATTGAACTCCTGCTGAAGGTTCCAGGAAACTCAATAGTACATGGTTTGTCCTACTCATCTATGAAATAAAGTAACATTTAAAATTACTCTTCAATAGGAAAATAAAATTTAAAATTACAATGATGTTTGCAATTTTTCAATACTTAATTTTTGTTTTCCTACTACCATGCTTTATTTAATTACAATGCTTCATTGACCAATTTTTTTTAATTATGTAATTCAAACTTGGTAAGCAATCAAATTTAAGATTTTGGGAATGTGACCTCTACACATGAAAATTGTATTTATTAATTAGAACATTATTCTGTAACATAGTGTTTATCCCTATAGTAACAATTTTACTGTCAGATGTAAATGATCTGGAACAAAAATCAAAACTTGAAACATTATGTCAAAATGATTTTGTACCATATTTTTAGACACAAAAACATTTAATGATGGCTAGGTGGATATAGTTACCAAATAGAACAGAGAATTTATAGATGAATTATTATTGACTTATAATATATAACTTGACATATAAGTGCTAAACTTTAAAATTTTCAGGAGAGTAACAATAAAAACTAACACATCTTATAAAACTGTACCCAGCCACAATAAGAAGAAATACGTAAAATGTTATTACAGTCTTGTTATATTCAATTTTATATGGATTTTTTTTATTTTATAAAAAACTAAAATAGATGAAAATTATAAACTAACCTAACCTTGAGGATTTAGTTGCTTTCAGCCATTAGAAAGCCATTTGAGTGATAAGGAGTGTCATTATGGAGCAAGTTGTGAGGTGATGAGGTACAGCTGATGAGCATCGCTGTATAACATAACACATTTTACTGTACAGATCCTCCCACGCCCGTAGACACCTATATTTGGTGTTGGTTGTTATGTTTGATACTATTATTATATCGTCAGGTTAGCAATTCCAAAAATTAAATTTGGAATGTATCACATGCTTGTGAAAGTGGTATTTTACAAGTTAACATGATTTATTAGTTTTAATTAATTCAGATAGAATAACAGGATTCATTTTACTTTTGTAACTAGTTGTGTTGAACTGTACTGCCAAGTGTTACTAAAAAGTGTCTAAGGTATATTTAAACATTTACATAAAACTACAGATTTATATTATCCTGGCAACTGATACCATCTCAGCTGATCACTCTGGAACTATTTTTATCACAGTTCAAGCATAACATGATCATACAATAAAAAATAACAATCTGGTTCTAGCCGGAATTTTGTGTAAACAATTCCAATTGTCACAATCTTTTATTGTTCATAATGCTTAATATAATAGTTACTTATTTTGCAGTTAGCATAGAAATACAAAACATAAAATTATGATTCTAACACATATCTGTTTTAATTTGTATTGTCACTGTACAAGTGTCTATATCCCATTTATCAATATATTTAAAAAATAAACTTTAAACAGCTACTATTAGTCTACTCTAACCTATTTGTAGTTATTTTAACAATATTAGTAGTTGAAGATATTGTGCATTGCAAAAACAAAATTAAGAATGGTTTCCCCTGGAGAAAAGCTTCCAAATTGAAAATTTTCAAGTAGCTTTGCAACCTGTCTTAGATTTAAGTTTTCTTAGTTTCAAGGCTAAAATTAAATTAGACTAAAGTCACCACTAAGATAGCTGATATGAATTCTTGGAATTGCTAACCATTATCATAGAATTAATATTAAACATTAAAATGATATTGGTGTACAAATTAAACTTTTTGAATTTTCAATAAAACATAGAAAACTGTCTTCCACGAGATATTTTTACTATTATTTATTTTTACGCTAATCCATTTGATAATTAATAATTCAGGTAATAATTATGTAAATATTTTTCATTATTTATACAATACAACAGTTCAATCTACTAATAAATATTATATTGTTTTATGTCAAAACAAAAGTAAAGTAAAAGGGACAAAAACTGTATTATAAAAATGTCATGTCATATTATAATTTACACATTATCTATCCAGGTGTATCAAAACTATCCAGCCATGTCTCAGAAAGATGATTTATTCTATGTTACTGTTTTCATTTTTGGTGTAACTCTAAAGGTTGACAGGATTTTTACTGACATTTGTCATAGGTAAGTGTTAAAATAAGATAAAATAAAGCATGTTATATCTAATTATTGTTTCGGGTTAAAAGTCTGAAATTTAGTAAAAACAATAATGGCACAAACCATCTAAAAGACAAAATGCTCTGAAATTAACACTTAGTAAAACACAATGTGGAGCTATAAAACTCAACACAGCACAAATCTTCATCCACAGAACCAATGAGAATTACACAGAGTCACTTTTTGCAACACTTAAGAATATCTCTTTTGGTCCAGTTATGTTTTCTTAAAAGTACAGTATCACCAATTATTAAATTTTAATACCATTTATATTCTTTCTTTTAAATCCAACGAAATCAGCAAGCTGTGTAATAAAAAATACAAATTTGATGCAAAAAAGGTAAAATGAATGATAAAGTATAATAAATTATACATCATCAAGTAGTTATTAAAAGAAAATTACAATCATTTATGATCTTTTGTAAAAAATGGTTTACTTATCAACAAAATATTTTTAGAGATCACTTAATAACCTTTTTAGAGATAACTTTAAAAGCTTATTAAAAAAAAAAATGTAATTCAGTCTCCTCATGGCACTTTTATTATAGAATTCTTAAAATGATCTTAGAAATGAATAAACTATAAATAGGTTTACATGATATTTTATTTACAGTGTGAATTCTGAACTTATGAAAATAAATAAATATTGCAGTGGAAAATGTTATAGAAATGTAACAAATCTTTAACTACATAATTATGTGAATTAATTGTTTGCTCAACAAGTCCATATCTAAATGAATCTATTATTAGATAAGGTAAGAGTTAGATCATTTGCGTGGAGTAAAGTTAAATCACAAAATAGTAAATATGTAAATAATGGAAGGGCAGCATCCACGATGTTATTTGCACTCAGCAAAATGCTTGCCCTCTCGTAGAAACGGTTAAGTGTATTTAGTAGCAGTTCCTAAGGAAATATTGACAATACCGTTCGTTTAATACTAACAAACATGTAACATATATAAACTCATTCAACAAATGTTTATATTAAGTAAATAGTTGTTTTGTAAAATAATGAATGGCAAATGGGTGGTTATGAATAAAAACTTCATAAGTTACAAGTGTTTTTCTTAATAACCTCTGTGCAATTCTTACTTGTATTGCTTCCAAAACTGGATTTAATTATCTTTGTGCTGCAAATATATTTATTTACGAAAGTCAGGATAAATTGTCTTTCTCCCATAGTTTTGCAAGAGAAGACATTTCATTCCCTTGTTTATAGTACAGAAAGGTATTGACATGTGGATCACCAGATTTTTAACAGATATTCTTGTACAATGTCTTGCTGATCTTTGGTTGGAAAACGTGTTCAGTCTGTGACCATGTCTGGAATAGGGATAAAACTTACACAGGTTACCAACAATATTGAAGCTATGCAGAGGAAATTCTTTAGTGGACTGCAAATATCATAAACTGGTTCAAGTAGATGCAAAAAAGGAGCTAAGACTTCCTGTTCTTTCAGCTCATCATACTGTGGCAGACTTGTGATTTTTACGAAATTTTGCAAGGCTACAAACTATAAGGGAAAGTATACAAGTAAGAGGTCCATGGTATACCTTTCGGTTTCTATACTCCTTCCTTTTTTGAGTATTACATACTACCGCTATTTGAGTATGTAATTCAGTAATTAGGCGCACTGAGATCATACATATAAGTACTTTAAACTAATTAATTTTTTCAAAAAAAACTTAGGCAATTTCTTACAGAGCATGAAAATTACCTTCACACTCAGCTTGTTTTCAATAACACCACCTACATTTTTCAAGTGTTGCATTGGTTAGGCTTCAAGGGTATTTTGGACAATTTAAAAAGTTCTACTAGTCAAGTGTCACTGACCACTGGGAGGATTGGTGTACTGTAAGCTTAAGTCAATGCCTCAAAACGTAAATATTAATTGAGCTTCTTCTGAGTTTCTTGAGCTTTTAGTTCATTTCAACTGAACATTTGGCTTACAGTTATATTACTGTCCAACATCATTATAAGGCACCAATAACTGAACTATTGTGAGGCTAGATAAATACTGTGGTGGTTATGAAAAAGTAGTAGACTTCAAAACAAAATGATCAATGAAGATTCAAAAATACAGAAAGGAAATTGGTAGTGGTCAAGACCTTACTCAATATTTACAGTTTTATTGGTCATCTTGCTTCATTTAAAAGTTTGGTTGACTTATGTATTGCTTTTCAATAATGTCTCTTATAACAAGTTCTATGTGTTTCCTTGTCAAAAATGTTTCTTCCTCTAATAGAGAGACTGGCATCTGCAGATTGAAAAAGAAAAATTCTGAATATGTCTTTTCAGTCTGTTGTAGGAGATCCTCATGCCTCAACAAGAAATGTTTCTTCAGCATTAGGAATATCTCAAACATCAGTTTGTAAAGTTTTACATGACAGTGGTTATAATGCATAAAAAATTCATTAAGTTCATGAGCTAAGTGAGGACGATCTTGATCGTCGAATAGAATTTTATGAAATAATGATGTGAACATTGATAATAATACAATTAGATTAAACAACATTGCTTTGTCAGATGAAGCAACTTTCATGTTAAACAATAACATAACAGACACAATGCTCGTTATTGGCTGATGTTATTGGCTGATGTTATTGGTTGGATAAGAGAGCAACACACCCAGCACCCTGAAAATTTTAAACGTTTGGCTTGACATTGTGAGGGATCAGTTTGTTGGGCGCTTTTTTTATTGATGGAAACCTTAATACCAAGGTATACCAGGAAATATTATAAAATGAGGTTTATCCAGCCATCTAAGTGGCAACCAACAAATGTAATAAATTTTGGTTCCAGCAGGATGGAGCACCTCTACACTGTGGCCTGCATTTCTTACGAGCATTTAAACAATATTTTTCCAAATTGCTGGATAGGCAGAAGAAGAAGTATCGAGTGGCCACCAAGATCGCCAGATCTATCTCCACTTGACTACTTTGTGTGGGGTCACATTAAAAACGAAACCCAGTGCATTCATGACCTTAGGGACAGAATAGTAGCGAAAATTCAAACAAATCCTGTGTGAATCCATACAGCGTGCCGGTTTGAGTTTCTACAACAGCCTTGGACTGTTTCACACTGTCCTGAGACAGCAGTTTGTACATCTGATATAAAAAACACAGGTTAGTAAGTTTTAGTCGTTTTATTGCTTAACGTAATTGTAATTACTAGTGATACTGTAACTTTACATGAAAAATTTTAAACTGCCCCCCAAAAAGCCTATTTTGGGGAAATGTTTCACTTTCGTGTCCTAGAGGGGTGTCTTGAGATTCATTTTTCTATCTTTGTCCAATGTTGGTTGAGCAGGATCCATCCATGCTTTTAACTTAATTAATTACAATAAGCTGCCATTTTGTACTGGGTTGAGATAAAAAAATACTAGTTTCCACTGTTCTTCTTCTTTTATCAGGACCTTTCAAATGAGGTGTCACTTAATGGGTCTTTACGTTTAAAAATGTTGAGCCCCTCTCCTTCCCAAAAATGCCATTGTACCAGTCCCAAAATTTATATTTACTATCATTTTATTTACTAGAATATTGTCCCAAGTTCCATCCCTCCATTTTTATCCATCATAAACTAAACAGAGTGTATCCATACTTTTAACTCAGACTGGATATATCATTCATTTTGAAAAACTAAATCACTATTATTTTTAGAAACCAATGATATACAATATAATAACTATTTTATTTTTTTAATACCTTACCTGACGTTTGAAAATATTGTTTCAATAAGAATATGTCTGCCGTAAGTGGTGTTAAACAATAGATTGTAAAATAGTTTATAAAATTTGTGTGACTTATGTATTGCTTTTTTAGTTGTTCTTTCATTGCACTTCTCCCATACGCATTATATAGTGCTGAAGTTTCCAGAGCCGATCAAGCAAAAGACATACTGGTTTGTTGTTTAATTAATAAAAAAGATGAAGTTTGAGCTACATTATGTTTAGCAGCTTAGAAACATGCATTTCATAATAATACCAAATGATGGGTCTTAAAACGTTTTCTTCAAGGTTATAAATAAAATATGTTTAGTTCTCTTGTATTCAATTGTAAAGTCATTATTTTATTTGTAACGTTAAAGTTATCAAAATACAAAATACTATTATTTTGAAACAATATACTTGTAACATTGACTTATGTAGACGCCATATCATCTAAAAAATATTTGTATACCTAATTGTTTTTTTGTTGAACTCGCCACGTTTGTAACAACACAACATATAACAAATAAACACGTGCAGAAACAGAAATAAACAAGGGAAAAATAAAAAGGAACAGGAAAATATTTGTATATTTATCAAAGTGTTGAAATAGTTCATAGTATAATATCTTGTACGGGAGACGGACAGTTAGCCAGAGTCATTTTGGGCTTTTAGTACGGGAGAGGATTAAAAACAAGTGCTTGCGTCCAGCTCTTATCAAGAACTCTTCTTCTAACATTTATTTAGCACACCCTTATCTATTAAAAATAATTCTATCATTCTTAGCATATGGACCGTGTCTGGATACTCACTCCCATATGGTTTTAGTTTATTTCCAAGGCCAAAACCCTAAGGTGTAAAGTGGCTTATTATAAGAAAATTTTGACAGGAAATGCCAACATTATTTTTATTCAATTAGTTTATCCAACATTAAATTTATTCAATAACAGTTTTTTTATAACAAAAATAACAATAATCAACATTTCCAATAACAATATTATCTTAACCAGTAGGAATGTAAAATCTATTCTATTATAAAATTACTCCTAATTAATGTTAGTACGATATGAAACACAACACATGAAATGTAGCCAATGCTCTTGAGTACACATGAAGTTCACAAACTGTATGCAAAGGAATGACTTGTTGCAACTGTCAACACAATAGTTGATGCTCATGGTCTCAACGTGCAACACATTTGTTTATACTCACAAAATCTGAATATAACTTGAATTGTAACCAAGCTATAAGTGGGGCTCTCAAACACAATGTAATATGACTTATTAAACTAAATATGAGAAAGATACATATTTAGGTTTACTGCTAAATACTACAACCTTCACCACTACCAAATAACAATGTGTGTGTTTGTGTTTCTGTGTTCTGCATGTACCGACAGGCAGAGACATGATATTGAGGTTCCCAAACAGAAAATTCTGTGAATTAAACTACAAAGTAAATATGCAATGAACAGTGATAAAATCATTTTATAAACTAAATTATACTCAATACAGCTTTAAATTATATGGATATGGATTGAATTCACTCAAGACTTTCAATAACAAATTCTCACTGTGCACTTGGTTTGGAAGAAACACTATACATTAGTTCATAAAACAGTAGTTCATTCTAATAATTGTATGCTACAACAAAACAAAACATTTATTATTAATTTTGTCAAAATAGGAAGACTTGAACAAAATACATGTCATACATATACACACACTTTGGATTTTTTTTAATATTAGAAAATATATTGTATTCAAAAACTAATATAATGGTTTAGTTACAAATGACTAGCTACACAATATCTAAAAATATTAGTATAGTACCATTCAATTTTAAACATTTAAGTACTACTTAGATAATGTTGACAAGTTGTATCAATAGGTTCCGTGAAACTACTCTCAGACAATGTCTTATCTACAACACAGAGTTGTTATCAGTTGTTTATGAGAGAAAAATGCTTAATTTAATTCTCTGATTAGGTTTGACAAAAAAAAGAACTTTTTACAGGCCTAATATAGAACTGTGTAAAAAAATATTATTGATGCATCGTCATTTGATGTAATTTTGATATAAAACTAACAATAATAAATTAAACAATAATATGCAGCATGTTAGGCATGTTGTTAAACATGTTGACAGAAAAACAGTAAAATTACTAGTATTAGTTTCAATAAGTATATGTTATAAACTGACAAATTTGACCATTAACAGGTCCATCATTGATGTTCAAAAATAATATAAAAATATGAAATTGAGCAATATTACACGTTTTGTTAATTCAAAACTATTGATTCTGCTAATGTTTTACCACCTCCATTATTATTGTGTGTAATCGATGTTATTTGTGTCACAAACTGATTAAAGTTTGAGGTTTAGAGCTCAATATAAAATCACACAGGCCATGATCCCCTAATTTTAAAAGGTAAAAACAACAGAAGGAATGACAACTGTATCCTTTCTTTTTTAGAATAGCAATCTAAAGTTTCATCTCACCTGTCAAACAAACTATAAATTTAAAATCAGAAGGAATCACCTCTAATTCAAATATTACAAATCTCAGTTTGTGTATAAGAGCAAGTTTGATGTGGCAAATAATCAGCCTACATTTCAGACTAATATAGGCTACAGCAGGTACAGTTCCATACCAAATAGTCGATGGATGATATTAAACACACACCATGGAATGTGCCCAGAAATCCTCTATGAGTCCTTAAACAGGTCTGATAAAAGAATGTCACGATTTAAAATAATTTTTCTCTCCAATTATACAACTCCTGACTCAAACTCTGCTCACTGTATTCCTTCTGTAAATTGAATTGATTTCAAGAAATTATCTAAAAAGGCAGAGAAAGTTACAATCTTAGCAAAGTGCAACCTTACACAAAATGTGGCCAGTAGGCTATCAAAGCAAAGGGATGGGGAACAACACAATCTGTAATAAAACAGACTGATGAATAAAAGGTACCTTTGCTCAAAGACAAGAGAAAAATGTGCAACATTTCAATATAGTAAATTATCTTGTAAATATGTTGGATTTTTAGTTTGCATCACATTTTTATCTCAAAAACATCATATGTGATTAAGATACTTTTGTGCCTCCCATGTGCTCATATTTGCTCATACCATAAATGCAAAGTCAAAGTCTCAAATGTTTAAATAGGTCTGTCTATCTCCTGTGCTTACTATAACTTGGTTTAGTAGAGCAGTTTATATCACATACTCGTATCTTTTTGGCTGACAAATTTAACAGATTTGAACTGAAAGCAAATTCATCCCTAAAATAGTGAAGGCCTTGCTACATTTAAAATGGGAACAGGATTGTAGATCTTAAAATCAACTTATCCATGAATATTTATAATATTTTATTATAAATAAACTACAAATTTAAAATGAGACTAAATTTATTGGTTGTTTTAAACATTCTGATTTGATAAGAACTTTTTGTCTGTTTAAAATTATTTTATTTGAAATTAAGATGTAAAATTAATTTAGATGCCTTAATTTTTACTTCAATAAACATGTAACAATTTTTATTTTTATGGATTTTGCATAGAACTATTTATATATTACTAATTTAAAATTCATTCATAATGATTACTTACTGTACACATTTCATCTTTTTACCATAACATTCAATATTTAGTACAATTTTGCATTGCAGATGAGATTTTTATCCAAAAACACATTTTACATCGAGTGACAAAAAATTAAAATATTATTACTGTTATTGGCTACGATCCTGATGGACTTTAACATAGTTCAGTATTATTTAAGAGCATGGTGGACGAACAGACCTTAATTAAATCAACAGTTGTAAATATGTAAATATTTGTAACAGTCAACAAGTTTATCTAAAGCAGAGTAAAATGATATAAAACCTTGAATGTACCAAAAATAACTTAAAACTATGTATTTAACAAATAAATACATTAGAAACAAGTCTACTACAAAAATATTTAACAAATTCGTAGAAATTACGGAATCACTGACTTTTCTTTTCCTTTTGTACAGAAGTTGATACAGTGGACTGCATCAACTTTTGAGGAACTTCTGTAAAGACGAGGGTGCCCGTAAACACCATCAACGTTCCAATCCAGTGCCACATGGTGAACGAGTTCTTGAAGTACACGATGCTGAAAAGAAGACTAACAAACTTGCGCAGAGTGATGACCAGCGTTACGGTCAACGACGAACATTCCGACGTCAGGTAATACACAGAACCTATACACATATATCTGAGGCAGTTTGTCAAGAAAAACATATCGCATGTAACGTAATATATTTCATAATGATTGATTAAAGGCAACAATTAGTTTTTTATTTATTGAACCAAATATAGTCACAGTAGTATACTGTAAGGTTTTTTTTTGACACGTTGTATTAGCTAAATACACATAATTCACAAGTTATAGATAATGTTCATTGTTCCTACAAGTAACAATACTCGTAACCATGCAGGATGTAGTATGCAATTATATAAAACACGATAGAACTATACTACAAATGTTTGTTTAATGTTCAGGTATATTTAACCCTCATAGCTTGGCAAGCCACAACGTGTGACACTAACAGACGTCTCACGGAGCTGACATGTAGGTATCGTGGGTTATTGACTCATCAACCAACATACTACGCTCAGTGGTCCACCGTTCCGAGTCTCCACTCGGTGATTTCATAACTGAATATGTCACTCTGACTCAGATTCCAAAATGGTACTTAATTCCGACCATTAAAATTACTGGGATTTAAATTAAATAGTTTATAAAAACAAATGTTTACTAGACTAGGTTTGTTACTAAACCTTTTATATTGATCATCTACAGTATTATAAAAGCACCAAGTGGTATGTAATTTAATTAATAACATTTCTGCTTAAATGTAAAGTTTTAAATATTCTGACAAATTTAACAAATTCCAAGCTGAAATAAAAGACAATTCTTCATACCTGCAGGAGTGCATGTCCCATTACATATAACAGTTGTTTGCTGTACATTTAAATATGTTATATTAAACTGAAAATGTTTTATTGTAAAATTATTTATCTTCACCAATACCTTCCCCCATTTACGAATATTCACCAACAAGATCTCTAATATCATTAGAATATAGACTTCTTCCCATATTTTGATGTTTGACCCAACCAAGAGCATTACTATTTCAATAACAATATCATTGAGTACACGACGACGACAATAGTGACACTACCACTCAGATAATAAAATTAATGCAAACAATGTTATGTTATTCGCTGCAAACAATGTAAAACAAATAGTTCCTTGTTTGGCTGACAGATGAATGAAGTCATTCTTTTTATTAACCTGTTGGAGATTGCTCACGGCATAAGCCATTTACAGTAATGGGGCTGCACCTGTGTCTGTGGTCAGTAACAGAACTTATCACTTGGTGAAAGCTCTTATGTGTAAAGTACACAGACACAGGCTCATTGTTGCTAGATACCATCACTGTATACAACTAGGATTTACACTACCACATTATCAGGATAACTGTATTAAGTTCTAAGCAACTACAATGTTACAATGTAGCACACATTATATGTTATTTTTCTTCTTCTAATGGGTGTCCTAGTGTTAAGCACTTAGCTCTCATATACATTAAATGAAATAAAGAATGATTATTAAAAGTGAATATAGGGCTATAAAGTCCTCTCTACCAATTAACCTCATCAAAAATTAAACTAAAAATTTAAAAAAATCATATTTACATTATTAACTAAACATAATTCCCCTTCTTTAAAACTAGAACAATTTAAAATACATATAAAATTAACATAAGCTTAAAAATACAATCAGTAATAATTACTTTTACAATACACCACACATTTCCACTACTATTACCAGGCACACTCACATTCATTCAACTTTCCCCAAGTACCACAACCCAAGGCTGCCAATCACTATACCCCCTGAGACCCCAACATCAAGGCCACTGATCTACATCCTGAGGTGAGCATGCTCATCAATGGCTCTGATGTTTACTGGAAGAACATTCCACAACTGACAGTCAGAACTGTAAACACTTTATTGAAAGTAGTTGTTCAATGAACTGGGATAGATAATAAGGACAGAACTCTCCTTGAACTTTGTTCACTTACTTCAGACATAAATAAAAAATTGTTTGACAAATAACTGGGGCCATTTGTATGTAAAAGAGCGTGCAACAGGATGAGTAAGTGATAGTCTTGAATATATGATGATCTTAACATGATGATCTTATTAGAAATATTTATTGCTTTTCAATTTAAAGTATGTTGCACGTCTAATACAAAATTATAATAATATAAAATAGTAAATTTGTGGACAATTTTAATTATTATCAGAGTACATTAAAATTTAGTATCATTACATATACTCATTTGAAAATTACATAGCAGTCAATCTACATTTGAGCTGTTTAAAAACATTTCCTGTAGCATACGCAGAAGAGCTGGTACTTGTCGAGGAACTTAATTAAGAACAAAAGCATATAGTTTTGAGGAAAGGATACTGTGTAACCATGTTACCGATGAGGTATGCGATCATCTTCGGCATATAGATAGGCACATAAGGAACATCTAGAGGGTCGCTCTGTAAAGCTATGAGGAAGTGCTCGTAAATATTGTTGTACAACAGTGCAAAGGCAGGAAGTGGCAAGAGATGCTGAAACAGATTGTGAGACAATTTAATTACAAGAATATTTGTATTAAGTAGATACTACATTTACAGCTTATGCTAACTTATATTTAAATATTGTTGTACAACAGTACAAAGGCAGGAAGTGGCAAGAGATGCTGAAACAGATTGTGAGACAATTTAATTACAAGAATATTTGTATTAAGTAGATACTACATTTACAGCTTATGCTAACTTATATTTAAATATTGTTGTACAACAGTACAAAGGCAGGAAGTGGCAAGAGATGCTGAAACAGATTGTGAGACAATTTAATTACAAGAATATTTGTATTAAGTAGATACTACATTTACAGCTTATGCTAACTTATATTTAAATATTGTTGTACAACAGTACAAAGGCAGGAAGTGGCAAGAGATGCTGAAACAGATTGTGAGACAATTTAATTACAAGAATATTTGTATTAAGTAGATACTACATTTACAGCTTATGCTAACTTATATTTAAATATTGTTGTACAACAGTACAAAGGCAGGAAGTGGCAAGAGATGCTGAAACAGATTGTGAGACAATTTAATTACAAGAATATTTGTATTAAGTAGATACTACATTTACAGCTTATGCTAACTTATATTTAAATATTGTTGTACAACAGTACAAAGGCAGGAAGTGGCAAGAGATGCTGAAACAGATTGTGAGACAATTTAATTACAAGAATATTTGTATTAAGTAGATACTACATTTACAGCTTATGCTAACTTATATTTAAATATTGTTGTACAACAGTACAAAGGCAGGAAGTGGCAAGAGATGCTGAAACAGATTGTGAGACAATTTAATTACAAGAATATTTGTATTAAGTAGATACTACATTTACAGCTTATGCTAACTTATATTTAAATATTGTTGTACAACAGTACAAAGGCAGGAAGTGGCAAGAGATGCTGAAACAGATTGTGAGACAATTTAATTACAAGAATATTTGTATTAAGTAGATACTACATTTACAGCTTATGCTAACTTATATTTAAATATTGTTGTACAACAGTACAAAGGCAGGAAGTGGCAAGAGATGCTGAAACAGATTGTGAGACAATTTAATTACAAGAATATTTGTATTAAGTAGATACTACATTTACAGCTTATGCTAACTTATATTTAAATATTGTTGTACAACAGTACAAAGGCAGGAAGTGGCAAGAGATGCTGAAACAGATTGTGAGACAATTTAATCATAAGAATATTTGTATTAAGTAGATGCTACATTTACAGCTTATGCAAACTTATTTCAATGCAATCAAACATTATAAATTATATGTATGTTTATATGATTGTTTCCAGTGACTAACTAAACATTCAGGAAAATGTACGAAAAGGAGTAGATAAGGTGAATAAATTGAATTGATTCAGGAATGTTGAATAGATTTGCCAGATTTATAAAGTCAGATTTGGTTATCTTGCAATTCATTCTAACCCAACAAATAATATGGATATTTAATTTCTCTGGGTGGCTGAACAAAGAATAAAAATGAGAATGAGCTAATTGTAAGGCAAACATCTGGGCTATAAATTTAATAACCTAGCAAAACTGTTAATGAGACGGTAAAATCACTATTTGGGTTGATCGTATCGCCATATAAGCTCTATCATAATCACAACTTAAGTTTCTTGGTTTGCTGTCATTCTTTTGAGGCATTATAGTTTACTGTGCATTGCAAGAAGTTTTCTATTTATAATTTATATTACTTTTTTGTGTTAAGCATTTCGACTGAGGATTATGATATGTCATCTGAAATAACTCAATATACAAATGCTTATTACAATAAACAACAGTAACCTAACAATTTACAGACAAATGAGGAACATTCATATTGAGTCCAAGTTCTATTATGATTAAAGCCATCAATTAAAATAAATGTTCATAATTTTTAACATTTTACTCAACACAATTATGTTTTCTAATTGAGTAAGTTAATTCAGTCACAAGACCTCATTAATAATACTTTTCCAACATATTAATTTACAATTTGTACATCTTTTTGTATCTATTTTATATCTTTTTGGAAATGTATGTACATAATGAAGCTTCTTGAATGTTCAGGATTGGATCATTATCTTCCACAGTGCTTTAATGCCCTGGCATATAGAGAAAATGTTGCAAGGAAGCAAACATGAATACAGTATTTCATCATTTTTGTCAGAGCCAAGAAAATCTATTAGTAGAAAGTCTATTGTGGAATAGAGGATAACAGATTTAGGAACATGGTGATTTAAATTCATCCATATTAGAATCAAAATCACAATTCCAGGTCTTTAACAGTTCTCAGCTAATCATTTTCAATTTAACAAAAAACAATACAGTAAACTTCCAGTAATTTGGCATCCTACAGTTGAGCACGCTTGGTAATCCGGCATGCCTTTTGGAGAGTAACATTTTACTGAACAACTCAAAAAATCAATCATTTAATATGCAACGATGTTTTTTTCCATTTGTGCTAGACAAAGCATTTGGTAATGCACGGAGAGCTAGCTAGGTGTCAGGTTATTTTGATTAGACTAGTCATGTGACTAAACGTCAGCTGTCAGCTTGTGTACCCAGTTGCACTTTCATATTATTGTATCAATTCAATTATAGGTCAACTTCACAGTTAGAGTGTTCAGCACAGGTTTTATGGTGGAAGTACGACTCTAAACGACTGACATCTCGCCACTGCCTTCTGATGTAGACAAGCAGTGTCTAGAGAGGCTGGAAGTGGCAATAAGGTACAGAGCTGTGATGAACCGAGATTTACGTGCCCTCAATCTTGACCATATTCCGCCAAATTGTTGTGATGCATAGACTGCGTACTGTAAGTATTTGATTACTGCCTATTGGCTGATATCCGTGAATAGACCTATTTGGATTCAAGATTCTGCTTTGACACATCAATATTCATACTATTGTGTAATGCTGATGTTTCCAAGCATACTCTAAACACTAATATCAGTATCAAAATCAAGTAGAAAGAGCCGTGATACTGAGTATCGAAATCAACCAATCCCAAGTAAAAATTCCAGGGACATTATAAAAATTCACACAATAAACACGTCTTTCCAGGTTTTTATCATAAGTGGGAATCCCTGGAAGTCCTGTGGAAGTATCATGGCTCAGAGTATATCTCACTGCCGACGAATATAAAAAGAATGTATCAAAAAGTTATCTATTACGGAAGTTATTGTAATGTAGTTTGTTTGTGATCTGTAGGATAAATAGACACTGGTATCAAAAAGCATTTTCCAAAGTTGCCTCTAAATGCACAAGGCTACCTTTAAGACAAGTAACAGAGGCTTAAATTTACCACTTCCTTAAATATCCTTCCCTGGAACAAGACCAGATTAATTCAATATGTATTTAAGTTACTTACAGTAAAATAGAGAGCTTCCTTGGGATTTTTTCCATACTTTTTGTTTAGCTCTTCTTGATAAATTCCCATTCTTGCAGACATGAAAAGTGCTGTTGTTAAGAGCGCGATTCCTGAAAAACAAAAGATTACTTTTCAAAAGTACAATGGTGTTAAGATGAATATTGTGCTTGAAATGAAAAGTTTGTATACCCTGGGTTGACAAATGGCACATTTACAACAGTTAAGGCGCTCCTGTACCTGGAGTGCTACTTAATGCAATCATCATTTAGACATTTACTTTGTTCAGTGTGTTTCAGTGGCGTAGCGAAAGAGGAGCGGGTGGAGCAACCGCTCCAGGGCGGGGGCGGCGGGTGGGCGGACGATAAAATAGCGGGAAGCAGCCCCTTCCACGCGCATCACGGCCGCGCAGTGTCTTTGTGTCAGTCAGTCTGTCATTGACCTTGACTGAGACAAAAGGCGTCCGTACAGACCCACCGAGTGATTGACTTACTTCAATTTACCTTTGCGTAGTGATTGCAGATTTAGCGTTAGTGCAAAGTATTGATTATATTATTTATTTTGTTGTGATGTGATTTGTGTGGTGTTGATTTATTACCTTTGGTATATAATGTCAAAAAAACTAAGTGGTTCTGAGTATCGGAAACGAAGGTTAGAGAAAAGTCACGCAGAAAATCTTGAACTTAAGAAAGTAAAGAAGTTATCTACCTACTTTTCGAGGGACACTTCAGTAGTTGCAGTTTCTCAAGAACCCACTTGTAGCTCACAAGTACCTACAAGCAATGAGGACTTGGAACAAACACCTGTAGGCTTACCTGAAGATGCAGAAGACCACGTCCTTCTTCAGGAACCTTTTTCTAAGGTAGGCCTAGTTAAAGCTGAAGGTACCGATTGCGAGTTGAACCTTAAAGAAAATGTAACAGCTGTTATAAGTTCTTCTGATTCTGATAAGGGTAATTTTGAAAACACTCTTACAGCCGAACAAAAACGGCAAATAATAAAATTAGGCCCTCATCAGCCTAAAGGGCCATTTCCAAAAGAATCAGAAGGGAGAAATAAAAATAGGGGATTTGACGAGAAATGGTATTTTCAGCAGAATAAAGAAAACCAATTGAGAATAAAACGTAATTGGTTATGCTATTCAAACATCCTCAATGTTTACTATTGTCAGCCATGCTGGCTTTTCAATATGGCCTATACTGATGTGGGATTTTCGAAAGGTACGTCTGATTGGGCACATTTAGGTCGAAACATAAAAGACCATGAAGAAGATTCGCAAAGTCATGCAATTGCGTGTGAAATATACTATCGCTGGCAGTTAGGCCTAACAGTAGTGAGAATCTGGAGGAGATTAAAAAAGCCACTGATTACTGGAGACAAGTTTTAAGGCGAGTGGTGGACGTCATTATTACGTTAGCTACAAACGACTTACCACTGAGAGAGCACAGATTGTGTAATGACGATGAAGATGCAACTAAATCGAAAGGAAATTTCCTTGAGATAATACATATGCTAGCAAAATATGACCAGGTCCTTGCAGATTTAATTAAGTTACCAAAACGTAGTGTTAACTACCTTAGTCCTCAGATTCAAAATGAGCTGATCAACCTGATTTCCAAAGAGATAAAAAAAAAATCAAGGAATAAATGAAAAAAAGCCCCTATGTGTCTATTATCTTTGATACAACTTAAGATATAGCGAAAACCGACCAGCTGAGTACAGTGTTTCCTTATATAAAGATAAAAACTGACGAAGGCGACAGGCCAGTACAACTAGTCATAGAAGAAGCGTTCGGGGGCTTTTTGGAAGTGGAAAGCCAGAAATCAGAATACTTATCAAATGTTGTTTTCAATATCAGAGAAAAGTATTCAGATATATCTAAAGTTCGAGGGCAAGGCTACGATGGAGCCGCTAATATGAGTGGTATATATTCAGGCCTTCAAGCAAGAATAAAACAAAAAATCCTGCAGCTAAGTATATTCACTGTTGTGCTCATGCCCTTAACTTGGTAATCAACGATTCAGTATCAAACATTCCTGAAATCAGAACCTTTTTTGATAATTTTCAAAGTCTTTATGTATTTTTTAAAACTATATCAAGATGGGCACTGTTGACTAAGTCGGCTATGTTACAAAAAACCTTAAAGAAAGTGTGTCCAACAAGGTGGACTTCAAGAAATCAAGCCGTCGACGCTCTTCGATGTGGTTATTTTGACATAATGAAAGTACTGACTTTCCTAACGTTAGAAGGTAAAGACCAAGAAGAAGTAAACCAAGCTAAATCACTTTTGAAATATTTTGAGCAGTTTCCTACAGTAATATTGATAGTTATTGAAAGTGTGTTGCTTGAAACTATGGACATAATTTCTAAAAAACTTCAAAGTACCGAAGAAGACTTGGAACACGCAACAAAAATGCTCTTAAATCTCAAAACAAAAATTAACAAACTTAGGAATGAGTGGCAAACAGTTAAAACAGATGCAACTAAGCTTTGTTTGTAATGGAAAGTTTGTACCACATTTCATTGACTCAAGAACAAAAAAGAAGACAAGAATGTTTGATGAAGTGCAAGTTGATGACTAGTCCGGTAAAATAAGGTTGCAACCTCGGAATGAAAGATAATAAGCTGAAAATTTGCATAAGTCTTTATTTTGATGGTATAAAACTTACCTCAAAAAGTCTCATATAATCACGTGTACGCGACTTCAGATATTTAAGGTCAAAAGGTCATGAAAATCAGTTTTTTGCAAATATCTCGTTTCCCTTACGCTCAATGACTTTGAAGGTGGTTAGACAAATTGTAGAACGGAAAATTCTCTTCAACTTTTGTCTTTACTAATTTTATGTACGTTCAACCCTTTTTGAGATACAGCGCAAAGAGTAGAGGGCCGCTTACCTGTATATACGATAATGCGAGGTCAGCCAGTAGAATACAATAAATAAATGAGTTTATACTCGTATTGTTGATTATTCACTTACTATTATTATTATTACTTAATACTATTATTATTATCATTATTATTAAATTATTATTATTATTATTTATTATTTAATATAATTATTTAAAATATTATTTAATATTTATTATAATAAGATATTAATTATAAATTATATATTCTCTAAATAATACTTATTTTTTATTTTTACCAAACATACAATATTAAAAAGAAATTACTTTTCGTCCATATTACTATATTACTATGAATATTATATCTCGAAATACAAATCTCTTGTACGACGTTTGCTGTTTCTGCGAAGCTCCATTGTTATATATATGACTGGTTTTTTGTGTGACTTTCTACACACCGTAACGAATGAGTTTGGAATTTCTATGTATAAGTACAGTAGTGGTGGTGGTGAGATATTTTACTTTATGATGGGAATGGGTAGGGTATTTCTCCGTGGTAGTATTTCTATACCGATAAAAATTTATTTTATCGTTAGTTGAAAACGACATCTTAGCATTAACAGACGTACGATTTTGAGTGTTATCTTTTGATTGCAATGGCTGATTGTTGTTTTATTTGTAATAAATTAATATCAGAAAGTGCTTATGTGAGTGTTGTGCGTTGCTTACAAACAATACAAGGACTTTTTAAAACAAACCACATTGACACTATCAAAGCCAGTAAACTAGATTACTCAAGGCAGCTTAAGAAAAATATCAAAAACACTACATATGCTAACTCTGACAGGACAACCGGTAATGAAAAAAAATCCCAAACCAACACAACCCAGAATCTACAGAAATGGTTGAGTGCCCAAGAAAATAATCGGGGAATCTTTTTTAGCTCATACCAAGATGATCAATACAAAATACAAAACCAGGCACTTTTTTCAACGCAACTTGGTCAAGAATAAAATAAAACCAAGGAAAGTTAACCAGTTAAAGATTTTTCACCAAAAATATGGATCGTCTGTCAAACAAGATTGATCTGGTTGTCAACCAACCTTCAAGACATAAATCCTGATGTAGTCATTTTAAGGTGAACATGGCCTTAACCAAACAAATCTAGAAAATACAATTATTAAAGGTTACAGACTTTGTTGCTGACTTCTCTAGAAAAGAACACTTAAAGGGGGTGTTGCTATTTATTGTAATGAAAACCTAAATGCTGAAATAGCTAATCTAAAACGCATCCCGGGCATGGAATAGAACTTTTGTGTGAGTTAGCAGCAATCAAACTCATCCTGAAGAAAGAAGAGTATTACATCCTAGGAGTCTATAGACCTGACCGCAACTTTCAAGTTGCTTTAGAAGCTATTTCTAACTTCCTGGAAACCATACCGACATGGAATGACCCTGTTTGTCATAATGGGAGATATTAATGTGGACTGTCTCAAACCCAGCACAGGAAAAATGAAAAAAACGGGATCAAGAACACTCCAGGAACTCCTCCTTAGCTACAACCTTTCACGCTTTAACCTACCACCAACTAGGATAACTCCCAATAGCAGGACTTCAATTGACCTTGTTGCTACTAACTTTGGTCCAAATGAACTTTCAGTAGCAATAGTAAACAATCACATCTCAGACCATACTGGACAGATATGCACTTTCTCTACATCTTCCAATATTGCTACTCCTGCAACAACTGAACGAAGACATATTTGCGACCAATCTCTGGGGATTCTGAGACTCCAGCTTGGAAAAGGAGTCCTGGAATGAGGTTTACGACATTGCCAGTGCTGAGGAGGCATATTGTGTGTGCTCTTCTATAATATCCTACCATCTGGATGTAGTGTGTCCTAAAAGGAAAATGCGCAATAAAAAAAAAAAATGCAACATCAGGCCTAATGATCAAGAAAACCATTCAAAAGAAAGAAATCTTTAAACAGGCCTTTAATGCACATCAACTGACAGGAAATGCGGAGAGCAAAGCTTATGCTGCTCTAAAGAAAAAAGAATATGACCTCCACATTAAAGCCTTACGAAAGCAGCAAAACTCAAACTTCATACAAGAGTCAGACAATAAAAGTAAGGCAGCTTGGAGTCTGATAAATGGTGAAAGAAGGCCTAAACAACATCTCAAAGGACAACACAAACTATGCATCAATGGCACAGACACAACTGATCCTTCTAAAATTGCTGAACAACTCAACACATACTTTGTAAACGCTGCTGATACCATCCTTTTCTAACACAGCTCTGGGAACTTCAAGAACGCCTGAAACCCCTCACGACTTCGATCAAAACTTTGTGCTCTGGCCTACCAACCAAGAAGAAGTACTTAACTCCATTAAAGTCCTTAAAAAACAAAATCGTCAGCCAGCTTTGATGAAATATCCTGAAAGATAATAAAAAGCATGTAGGAATGAGCTAGCCCATCCTTTAGCCAACATAATCAACAAATCCTTTGCTCAAGGAATTTTCCCAAGCATGCTGAAAAGCGCTAAAGTCTACCCAAAAGTTCAAAGGAGGGGAAACGAACAAACAAGAAAATTATAGGCCTATATCAGTTCTACCTACCTTCTCTAAACTTGTTGAAAAAATAGCGCTTTGCAAGATTGATGCATTACTTGATTACCAACAATCTATTGCCAGAAGAACAGCATGGATTTATAGCAGGACGCTCCACATTAACTGCTATCACAAGCATCCACTGAATCCCTCATAAAAACCTTAGAACGAGGAGATACAGCTTCTGCCATCTTTTTTGGATTACAGTAAGGCTTTTTGACAGCTTAAACCATGATTAATATTGTTACATAAGATGGAAAATATTGGCATTAGAGCAAATGCATTAAAATGGTTTAAGAGCTATCTATTCAACCGGGACCCAAGCAGTGGAAATTAACAACTACCACAAACTGCAGAATTCTAAACATCACATCTAACAAGAAGGCCATGTCAAGAGGAGTCCCACAAGGATCTATCCTAGGACCGATACTCTTCATTATATGTTAGTGATCTGCCTAGCTACCTTCGTGGTTTACTGCGGGTCACTTATGTATGCAGATGATACAGTACTCCTCCTTCAGAACCAAACACCTGAAACCCTGGAGATTGTTCTTTTTAATGTAGAATTTCACTTAATGACAAACAAAAGTGATTAGGTTAAGATTTGACTCATTATTGTTCTCAATGAATATGTAATAAAGATTTATGACTATGACTATGGACTATGACTACAAACTGCAAGTATTGACAGAAATGACGGTCATATAAATTATTTAAATACTTTGACTTCTAAATACTTGACCTTGATTGTCGAAAAGTGTATATAAGTTAAAAATTCAATCGCTGCATCGAAGCGACGTGCAGAAAGACGATGAAACTCCAACTGCAGAAAGTCCACTTCGTAAAAAACGAGAAGAGGTATTTGATTTTATGAGTAATGGACAATCATGCCTCAACGCTTCATCATCAACTTCAGATGATTTCAATGAAGGAAGTGAATATGCACCTGATATTCTTGAATCTTTCTATTCTGATACTTTAGGTAAACGAGAATGATGATAATGAATCTGATATTGAACAGCCAGAGGAAGAAGAAGAAGAAGAAGACGATGAACAAGAAGAAAATTAAAACAAAAATATTAATCATTAATAATAAAAAGATATTTTATATTTGTAATTTTAATAAATTGATTATTGGATCAATAAATAAATATATAATTAAAAATTCATTTGAAATATTTCATTAAATATTGTATGTTTGGTAAAAATAAAATAAGTATTATTTAAAGAATATATAATTTATAGTTAATATCTATAAATATGGTATATTAAATAATAAATAATAATAATAATGTAATAATAATGATAATAATAATAGTATTAAGTAATAATAATAATAGTAAGTGAATAATCAACAATACGAGTATAACTCATTTATTTATTGTATTCTACTGGCTGACCCTCGCATTATCGTATATACAGGTAAGCGGTTCCCCTACTCTTTGCGCTGTATCTCAAAAAGGGTTGAACGTACATAAAATTAGTAAAGACAAAAGTTGAAGAGAATTTTCCGTTCTACAATTTGTCTAACCACCTTCAAAATCATTTAGCGTAAGGGAAAACGAGATATTTGCAAAAAAACTGATTTTCATGACCTTTGAACCTTAAATATCTTAAGTCGCGTACACGTGATTATATGAGACTTTTGAGGTAAGTTTTTATACCATCAAAGTAAAGACGTATGCAAATTTTTAGCTTATTATCTTTCATTCCCGAGGTTGCATCCTTATTTTGTCTTATTTTACTGAGTTAGACCCTATTGAGAAACAATTGAGAAACGTTTCCGGGTTGAGGTGTTCAACCGTTGGACTTGACATAATCACAACACAGCTGACAGAGCGTTTTGAGGCTTTTACTCACATTACTAGTAGTTTCCAATGTCTGAAGCCTTCTTTTTTAGTTGGAGCAAGTGATGAAGAAATCTTAGAATCAAGCAAAATTTTGATATTAAACTACCAAGATGACGTCTCCCTTAACTTAGGTCCACAGTTTGTAAGGCTAAAAACTTGTTTTTTAAGTCACGTGGAAAAACTCAAAAGTATAAGGGATCTTGCAGATACTTTAATAGTGCGTGCTCAAGTTGGTTCCAACTTTCCAGATGTTGTGAATGCTTGTTTGATTTTTTTGACACTACCTGTTACAACTGCAAGTGCAGAGAGATCATTTTCAAAACTTAAACTGATAAAGATCTATCTTCGCAGCACCATGTCCCAAGAACGTCTGAGTGCCAGCAACCATATCTATAGAGCGCAGCAGAGACAGGCATATCAACTTGGACGACACAATAACACAGTTTGCTAGCATGAAGTCACGAAAGAAGATTAGTTAAGATAGTAATATGCGAGCTGGTTTTGTAACTACTTAACTACTATGTACACGTTTTAGATAAAGTACTCAAATTTAAACTAGGGTTTTCAATACATATTTATTAAATATATTGAAATTTGTACTTTCATTCCAAACCCTATGGAGTTGAATTGAGATTTAAATACATATTGCTATACACGTAAACTAGGTCTCTTACAAGGAACAAAACTTTATAAAGAATAGTAGACTGTAAGTTATTATAAAAAAATGATGTTTGGTCAAAGACGCCTTACATTGCTGATGAAATGATGGCCAAGAAACGTTTGTTACGGTAGTGAGGTGAACTGTCGGCACTGACTGATCATGTAGGTAAAAAAGTTGGGGAAGGGGCGCTAGGGACTGAGTCGCTCCATGGCGCCAAAATCCTCACTACGCGACTGGTGTGTTTCAGACATTTTCAGTTTCAAAAAGTAATAAATAATAACCACCCTAGTAAGTTTGGTCAATTGGTTTGATTGCTTGAGTGTTTTTCTCTATTTGTAGCAATAAAAAAAAATTCATGACCAATTCTTGCAACATTACACACATGATCATGATATCATGTTTCTATACATATATACTGTTTCTTACACAATTCCAATTAATAATATAGATAGAACATAATATTTTATTTTAGTAATTTACATATCAATATATGCTATTAAAACCCTTTTAAAAATCTTGTTATTGACATACACTTGTTTCGGTTTTCAACCATCATCAGTGTACATTAACCTCTAAATAAATAAATAATAAACAATTAGATATACACATGTGGACCATTTAAACATATGTTAAATTTAAATGACACAGTTGTAATTTTTTGATTAGTAATCTGTATTTAATATTTTAATTTTTTCAAAAATTGGGTTTGTCTTATTTTTCAGATTACTATTTAAAATGTTATGAGGATCTTTATTATAATTTAGATGGATATGTAATTCTTCTTTTGTGTTTAATTTCTCTCCTTTCCTTTCGATATCTAAAATTCCCATGTTCTTTTCAATATTTGTGTAGTTATGATCAGTTTCGAATAAGTGTTCAGCAAAATTTGATTTTATTGTAGACATGTTATTTGTTTTCAAAGCTTGTTTGTGTTCTTTAAACCTTTTATTAAAATTTTTACCAGTTTACAACATATAATTTTGTATACAATCTGAAGTATACAAAATTAACTGTAGTGACTGTAAAAGCTATTACTAAATAGTCCCTTCTGATTATATCTCCGTTAGCGAGTTGCCTTTCAACCAATGATTTTGTCAAGAACCTGTTTTTTTGGGGGGAAAGGTGGGTTACACTGTTTTAGATTTTTTAATCACAATCTTTATTTTGCATGAATCCATGTTTTACAAAGTATTCTCTAGTCGAATTGTTTACTTTCCAATGCACTGGATCATTACTAGGTTTGGCATTGTTAGTTTCACCAGGATTGGAGGCTTCAGATTCCGAAAGTTTTTTTTGTTCATTACTTACATAATGAACGTCATCTTGTTTTATCTCCACTACATCACACACTCTCTCAAGTCTTAAAGCATTGACATCGGCAGCAATATTTAAAGAAGTAGAAGGTTCTCTGACCCGATCATTGGGCTTGAAATAAGCATAAAGTTTCACGGTTTTGTTTATCACATCAGTTATTTTTCATCTGCTATCTTTCTGTATTCAGCACCGCTTAACCTCTTTTGACTATCCATTTTTTTAAAGAAATAATAAGAAAATGAAACTTTCCACTACGCCTACTAAATTTGAAAGCTTATAGAAACTCTAACCCTCTGCAGGGAATCAAATCTAACTGTATATCAGTTTTAAAATACAATGGCATCACTAATGTTTTAGAAGCACTAAGTAATAAACAAACTTGCATTTTATTACACTAGCCATCAAATTTTGGCACCCCTAAAAATTTGTCACCCTGGACCCGGGCCCAAGCCTAAATCCGTCCCTGGTCTAGCGGCTGCAGAGCGACAAGTAATCTACTTTCTGGATATCTCTCGTACGTGTAACAAATTATTTACCGAGTCTCTCTTTGCCAAAATATACCTCTCATGCTGTTTATATTGTTCTTTTTCCTGCGATTTGTTCTAGACTTACTACATATGTTTTTTGGTCGAATGATGATGTCTTTTGCAGATACCTATGTGAAAGATTACTGCAAAAAATCACATATCATAAGGGCACGACTCCCACCCACTAATTCAACAAGTCAAAAGCTACTAATTATGTTATAAAGTAAAATACAGATAACAAAGTATGTAGGTACGGATTGACACGAATGGTCTGATATAAATTCATACTGTCAACACAATTAATTGTGTTATTGCTGGTTCTTTAATAATACTAATTTCCACAAAACAAAATACAGTTTTGATTGAAAATACTACTAATAGTGCCCAAAATAAACAGTCGGTAACTGGTAAAACTGGTAATGACTCAATAGAACCAGATGATAATTCCAAACATATATTATGACCAGTAGGATTCAACCATTACCCTTAATACAATGTGATAGAATCTGAATACAGAAGAATATGCAGGTCGCTTGAACATCATGAATACATAGGCAAATATTCTTGGTTCAAGAGACTGACAGCTCAAAAAGCAAAGCAGATAATGCTCCAGATAGTATTCGACTGGTAGAGGAAGTGAGTGTCACAAAAGGTGACAACTGGCTGTAAGTAATACTTCCACAATATTGACACTATAAAAGTCGTAATTTTCTCACCAACTGTCCACCAAAAGAAGTCTTCCACCTCAGATGTAGGTTTCGTGTCAGCTCTGATGGGTCCAGTTTTTTTTCTATATCAAACAAAAGTCTGTAAGACAATAATATAAAACATATTATATGTTAGTTATGTAGACCATATGAGTGTGGAAAACACAATGGACCAAAAACTAAAATAAAAAACATTGTAAAAACTCTTTATTACTGATTTTTATTGTAAAAACATAAAATTCAATTTATTGATTTAATGACCTTTATAGGTCTGTCAACTACTAATCATATTTTGAGTGTGTATGTGTGTGTCAATAATACGAGGGCTGTTCCGAAAATTGATTACGTTTTGCGCTGTGGCCGCCAGGGGCGGGACTAGCGCGGCCATCTTGGTGTCAGGACGTCCCACCGCTCAGTGGCTATCCAGCCGTGCTAGCGGGAAGTTCGTGTTGTAACGCGTCTAGTCACAGTGCCTGTTTGAAATGTCTGCCGCAATTGAAAATCCCGCCAACTGTGAAGTGCGCGCAGTAATTAGGTTTTTGACTGCCAAAAACTGTAAGCCTATAGAAATCTATCGGCAGTTGTGTGAAGTTTATGGGAACAACATTATCACTGAAGGTGGAGTGCGACAATGGGTCATTAAGTTTAAAAATGGCCGAACAAATGTTCATGACGAAGAGCGAAGTGGAAGACCCAGCATAGTGACTGACGAACTTGTTGAGAAAGTTGACGCAAAGGTCCGAGAAAATCGACGGTTAACCATAACGGAACTCTCGCTTAGTTTCCCTCAAATTTCACGAACTTTGTTATACAAAATCGTCACTGATAAGCTTGGCTTCCACAAGTTTTGTGCAAGATGGGTACCGAAAATCCTGACCGACGTCCACAAAAACCAGCGCATGTCTGCAGCGTTAACAATTTTGGATGCTTACGACAAAGAGGGTGAATCACTACTCGATCGCATTGTAACTGGCGATGAAACATGGGTGAAACATGTTAACTGCGAGACCAAATTGCAGTCAATGGAGTGGGGACACACAAGTTCACCTCACAAACCAAGAAAATGTTTGCAAACGATGTCGGCAAGAAAGGTTATGGCGACGGTTTTTTGGGACAAGAAAGGTGTAATTCTTGTTGATTTCCTGGAACGAGGCACTACAATCAACTCAGAAAGGTATTGCCAAACGTTAAACAACCTCAGAAGAGCGATCCAAAACAAGCGTAGGGGAAAGTTGAGCTCGAAAATTCTGTTGATTCACGATAACGCTCGACCTCACACAGCAAATCGCACACGTGAAGTTCTCGAATCATTCCAGTGGGAGTTGTTTCCTCATCCACCATACAGCCCGGATCTTGCACCAAGTGACTACCACTTGTTCCCAACAATGAAGAAGTAGCTGGCAACGCAGCGCTTTGACGACGACGCAGAGCTGCAGCAAGAAGTGACAAACTGGTTGAAGACACAGGCGGCAGAATTTTATGAGGAAGGCATTGTCAAGCTCATCCATCGATATGATAAGTGCCTAAATTTGAATGGTGACTATGTTGAAAAGTAGTATTTAAGTGTGGCTTTCATATGTATATGATAAAAATTGTTTCCTATACTTTGTTAATTTTTAATTCCAAAACGTAATCTACTTTCCGAATAGCCCTCGTATATGTATTAGCAGTACAAGTACTATAATATACCACGTACTTTTTATAACAAGTATTAATGAATTAATCCCCACCCCACCCCCTCCCACTCCATGCTTTGTCGCATCAATATCACATTTGAGAAACAGAAAGCCTTAGGTGATGGTCTACAAGAATGCCTAAATGAAAGATTGATTTAGGTGATTAGTTTAATGACGACTAACTTACCCTAAGATATTTGCTTGCTTTCTAGCAGATATACAATGGCTATAAATCACAAAAATGTTGGTCACACTTGTGCAGAAATCCAGAAAAACAGCTGTTTATCTAATTTGTAATTGGGGAAAAAAACACTTTTTAGGCTTAATTCCAAAGTAGAATAAAGCTTCCTACTGTACAAGTCAAGGACAAGCATTTGGAAGTTTACAGAATTACTTAGACTCAAAAATTGCTTGTGAAGTAGTACAGTGTTTATCATGGAACCTTTAGAAGGTTCTACAATCCAGGGTAGAATGATGTAGAAGCAGCTTTAAGGTACATTATAATTGACTGAGTGTCATCAGGAAAGCCTATCACTTGAGGGGCTGGAATAGTTTTACTTCTGCCTGTCCCCTATCACGCTATGTGAGAACAAACTGACATATAGACTTAAGACTTTACACGAATCTTCATTTGTATATAGGTAACACTGAGTTCAACGATGGAGTATACCCAAGGGATTTGCTTGTGCATTAGGGAAAATATTTTTCATTGGTCTTATGGGTTACCATAATGGCTACAAAAAAATAGTAGCATGTAGCATCCAAAATGTGATGATGTTTGGCTGATATTGTGGTCAAAATTATGTATTATGCAAAAAAATACAATTCCAAAATCGCTAAGTTTAATCAGAAACTTAGCTTTACTGAAACTGATTAACTATGAAAATATGATGTTCTCAGAGTTCAAACGCATGTTTAACTGAGTCAACAACTAAACTGCTATAATTTATCAATTATAATTAGTTACCCACCTGTTGAACAAACAAACTATTAAACACACCTGCATTAATTTTGAGAAACTTAACAATACTATCTCAGTATTGAATTTTACATCACATCTGACAAATTTTTGCTAAAACCAGCATATAAGAAAGATAAATTGTGTCATTAACTCAAGTTCTCACTGTAGCACTTCACAAAAATTGTAAAAGTTTACCTAAAAAACAAGGTTAAGCATGTATTTGAAGGTATGATTTATGTATATTGCAACAAAATTAAAACAACAAACAGTATTTTGATTCATTTTATTCCAAACTATATTTAAAATCTTGTTGGATTTTAAATATAGTATTTAACATAAATCTAAAATTTGGACCAACAATGCATAGAAATCGGTCAAAAGAACTGGTATATCCATGTAGAATCTACATTGGTTCCCAATTATCTTGCTAGACAACAATTTGTTCAGTTTACATATTTTGTCATGTTACCAACTGACAATCAATAATTTAAAAATGGCAAAAGATGAGTGTGATATTTCATTGAAATTTGTGCGTATATGTAAGGAATGTTTTTTCTTTTAACAATAATAAAAACCAAGAATGAAGTTACCAAACTGTTTAAATAATTATAGTCAAGATCCTAAAAACATTCTGAATAAAACTCTAAAACCCACGATAATTCTAATTTTTTGAGAAATTATAATATTATACAGAAACAACTTATCAAAACTTACTAAAATTCAAATTGAATGTAGGTTTGAAATTTTAGTTAAAAATATTAATTTTTTTAGCACACTGTGGGAATGGCAAAATGACAAAATGTATGGAAGATACAGTTTCATAAAATGTAATAATATAAAAAACCCAAAGGTAATAGTCTGAATATTTTACAAATAATACACGTTTTTTTATTTGAATAATTAGAAAATATTAGAAATTAACTCATAAAATGTTGTAAATTGTATAATTGTAGTGTTTAATTAGAATAAAATAGAAGATATAATTCCTTAAAAAAATAAATGTTTAAAGTAAACACAATAATAATTTACTTAAATATGTCCAATTGGCCAATATAATGATAAACAACATGAAGAAATTATAGCAGTAAGGAAATACAGAACTCCACGTCTCAATAGTCTTAATGGCATAATTTAATAGTCTTATGTTTGTTATTATTACATTGTTTTATTTAAAACTCATAGTATAATTTATTTTGCACAGTTCTGACTTCTATGAACAATAGCAAGTGAAAAGTTATAACAATTTAACTGTTAGTGAGTGTTATTTTTTTTTATTTAACAACCTACTAATGCACTATAGATGTTTCTGTCTTATTGGAAAAATTCTTGAAATCAATCAATCCAATGAATTTTTAAATTTTTATTCATGGGGTCTTTTAAAGAAAAAATCTTTGGACTCACATAACTGAATAATAATTAATAACCATTTTGCTCAGTTATGTGAGTCTGAAAATGTTTTCTTAAATATTAGATTGTTTTATTTTAAATCTATAAGAAGAGTTTCTTTAATTGTATCATTACACCAAATTTAAGTACCAACATTATTGTTAAAAGTGTATTAAAACATGCACTAGGCTTCATTTTGTGGAATAAGGAATAACAAACATACAAGCACAGAATTCTACAAACAACTTGTAGGTGAAGTTTTGTTTAGATGCTTAGCTGCTTACAACCCTCTTAGTTCAGAAGTTATTCGCTGTAAATATGTTTTTCTTTTATCCAATAAAACTAATAATGTGTTATTCATGTTGTGGAATAAGGAATAACAAACATACAAGCACAGAATTCTACAAAACAACTTGTAGGTGAAGTTTTGTTTGGATGCTTAGCTAACCAAAACTTATCATATTCAGAAGTTATTCGCTGTAAATATGTTTTTCTTTTATCCAATAAAACTAATAATGTGTTATTCATTTTTAGCCAGCATTGTATTTTGTTTATAAGAACACTATAACAGATGACTTCTAGAAGTTTGGTGTTCTACTACACTACAAGCCTTGTAATCATACCACAAATACTTACAACATCCTGGCCAGATATAATGGTGCAAATCACAATCCCCAAGGTAATCAGCCCGACGGAGAAGTATTTTGAGAACACATATGACTTTTTGAGAATTATTATTCCCATTATCATATTTGCAATGAGTGATCCCTGAAACAAATATGAGGATAACATGTTTAACTTCCTCTTCACAATACACACATATTTTGACAAATTTGAACCCTTTCAGTTCCAACGACCAGGCAACCGGGCGTTTTGAAAACCTACATAAATTGCCAACGTCCAGAGTTTTTATGAAAATCTATTTATACATTATATTTTTACACGTATTTTATATCAATTTGCATTAAAAATAAGCATATTTTTTGTTAGGCATATCATACAGTGCACAAACACAGTCAATCTGTAACAATGGTGAAAGTTTACAATCAAGTTGGCTGGCTCGTCAATGACGTCTAGCCATGACACTTTCTTTTCATAGTTGTCAATCTGTTGTTTCAGCGAATGCTCTGTTACAATGTTGTGGTTATGTTTACGTTTATTTATAATTATAATATAAACAATCGTTTGTGTGTAATTTTGGCGTGTAGTGAAGTATTATGAATCGTTCAAGGTCCCCGCTAAGTGAAAATACTCTTAGAAGAGTAGTGGAGAAAGAGTATATAACTGACAACTTTGTAACTGATGTTTCTTTTATCATGTAAATATTATTTTGTAAACAGCCAAAATCATGATAGGTTTATTCTTTTTTGTTCTATCCTACAGTGTTATATTTTTATTATTATAGCTGTCACTCAGAAGAAAAGTAGTAGTCAGTAAAGGACATAGAAATTTGCTAATTAAGATGTGCATTACAGTTCATCATAAAAAAAGAGCAGCGTTAAAAAAATGTCAAAACATTTTTATTTTGGGTTACGATTTGATAAAAATTATTGGATAAGTTTAAAATAAAGTGTTCTTATAGTGTGTTTGACTTTATTGAGTGTAATAATTTTTTGGGTACATTTTTGTACAATACAAAAAAGTTATAAAATATGGCTAATAAATAATAAAATTATTATATTTTATAATGACCATACGCAAATTGCTAAATATGGCATGGCATGGATAACATCTGTAAAAATATACCCTTGGCATTATTGATTAACATTCCAAAAACATGTCTGGTACTGAAAGGGTTAAAACCATACTGTAAATCTATGTAGACAACAATAATGTATTGTCAAGATTTACATGATCGTAGGTTATAAATTAAACCTTTAAGTTCAAGAACTGGTGAAAACAGAAATAGAAAAATATATCTCTTACAGCTTAAGGAGTAGAATTCACATGATCCTAATGAACACTAATACATAGGCAAAGCTATTTTATAGTCTAGCTTACCAGTTCCTCAACTAAAAGGGATTAACAGGAAAGATTATATAATATTACTTCTTTACCTCAATAATACACGATTTTCATTTAAATTTGGAGAATTAATGCACTTTCTTGTGTCTTTTTTGATGCTGACTGAATTTTAAAAATATAAAAAATTCAATAATATAAAGAACTATTTTAACAGTTTTATGACAGAATATGCATAAAACAATTCAAACACACAAAAATTCACTAAAATGGATTTTCTTGTAAAAACTTAATTCTAAACACTATTTTTTTGGTCGGTTAATGAACTTATTCTAGAGAATTCATGAAGGAAATGTGTTCTAGGGCTAGGATGAATATTTATTTGACTGTTTCCCAGGTCTGGACAACCAAAATACATAAACTTACAGCTCTAAATATCATGTGTAGAGGCATTGCGACATTGAAGTCAAAAGCATAGTTGTTGAAAACGTTCACTATGAAGAACATGGCAACGAGTACTGTGTAGCTCCTGAAATATAAATACAAACTTGTTTTAAATAAACAATTTACTTTAAACAATGACCTACATTCAGTTAGTTCTATTTATATCTGTTCTTCATAATCTACTACCTATGTCTAACAAAGACATCAAATGAGTGACAGTGTAAATAAGATAGTTACTTAAAATTAAACAATATGTTATATGTAATTTTTACCTACTTTAAATTATTACACAATATTACACTATTTCAGTCAGATTTCAAGTACACAAATTATTCAATTTATATAGTATTGCATAAAAAATCCTTGTAAAACTTATGTATGCTCAGGTATGATTATAAATTACATTTTCTAATATTCTACTTACTATAACAGACTTGTTTTCTAGGAGAACCTGGCTTACAAGATAGCATTTAACTTTCATATTTTTATGACAACAAAGAAACGTTTCAAAGCTCGATTACGAGATCTTTTAGTGTCGAATGCGTTTTATTCCGTTGATGAGTTCATGACAAATCGCTGGGAGTGCTAAAATTATTTTGTTAGCTCTGTTGCCGAAACGAATAACATTTTTGTGCTGACAATTGTAAAACAATGTTTAATTAAAGTAACATTGGTTAAATTTGATGTTTTAAAATTCAACTTGTATTAGAAAAAGTTAAGACGCATGCAATACAATTGTAAAAAATTGTCTACTGCAATAAAGAAATTTTGAACTTGAATTAATCAAATCCTTATTTTTATTATTTAAGATTTTTTAAATTTTATTTATGTTATCTTATAAACAATAAAAAATGTGGACAGTATAAAAATGTGATAACAAGTACAGGAATATTGCATCAAGGAATATGCAGTTAGCAGCTTAAATTCTATTTGTAAAGAATTACTGTAATCTTTGAAATCAAAACATCATTTGGCACTGACATACAGAGTGTGTATAAACTTTCCGGAAATATTTTGGAAATTTGTTCTTTTGTGTGAAGACAAACAAAACATTTAATACAAATATGGGTCAGAATGCTTACTTTACAATCTGTCTGAATGTATATTTAGGTTTTACTTTTTATTTCAGAAACTACTAGAGACACAAAACTCAAATTTGGCACAATTATTTTTTTGTAACCTCTAATCAAGAACAATCATATAATCATACAAAATAAATATTATATTACAATATCAAATCTATATAAGGCGGATGGCTGAAGTTTAAACAAAAATAAACACTATAAATAATAATAATAATAAGCTTATGACAATTTTTAAAGAATTACAAAAGTTGCTACGTTTATTACAAACATTTTGGCACAAAGTAATGTTGGTCTTTAAATAAAGTAAATATAAGCTTTTAACTTTTGTAGTGCAAATACAGTTAATGATTCCATATAAATGTAAACAATGACAAATTTTCCGTGTATTAAAACCATTAAAATCTTGAATCTACATTAATTACTGACCAATTATGATCCATGTGTCAAAATGTTTATAATTAGATTTATCAATTATTATTATTTAAAGGATTTCACAATCTTATTAGTTTTTATGGAATTAAGCTAAAAACTTCAACCAATGGCCATTTTGATAATATAATATTTACTTTTTATTACATTTGAAACTGCAAGGAAAATAATTGTATCTAATTTGAGTTAATTATCTTTACTGGTTTTTGAAATCCAAAAAAATAAACTAAAAATACATACATACAGACAATCTGTAAACAAAGGGATAGACAATGTGGATTTAGCTTTTAGCTCCTCTTCATCCATCTGAAAGTTTGTGTAGAGAGTTTTGTTATACCCTGTATATAATACAGTGAAATACAGGTATAATGTGCTCAGTTATTAAGTGCATTAATATTGTAATATAGATTTTTACTTACAATATTCCAATTTTCGGCTTCTTAGTCCCAAATTTCATAGTAAAAATAAATCCTTCCACCACAACAAAAACAAATTGGGCAAAAGTTATTAAATTTCCACTGCCTGGATCCTCTCTGAAACATAAAATCATGCTTCGTTAAATATTATTTTTTTAAATCTAACACACAATTAAAACATATTAACAATTAATTTCAAACTGTATACTTTTTTAATCTTTGGAACGCCCTTCACCTTAATCACCTTATTCTGTTGAAACACATCAAAGTGAAATTTATCAGTTTTGCAGGTTTTTGGTCAGAAACTCTAACTTGTGTTTATATTGAGTGTAAATTAAGTCCTGATATGCTGGAATATATTCCAAACAGATTAAGATATCGATGTACAACCTTCACCATACCTATTAAAATACTATGAACTTTTTGAATGGTAAAAATACGGCCTCTTTTCAAAAGATGCGGACATTCATCATATACTGTGATAGTGCTCCCTCTTTTTAGTGAAGTTTAGGTGTTAAAAAACCAACAAATACCTACCTGGCTACTCTACAAAACGTACTTCTCTGACTTGTTTTTAAATATTTATTTCAAGACTGTATTACTCCTCAAATATTGCATTTTAACTACAATTTCAATATATTTTTACCAGACAAGAGGAATAAGCCAAACCTCCATTCCAAGCCGCTTAATATATTCACTAGACAAGAGGAACCAACCAAACCTTCCTTCAAAAACTGTACCGTCTTCTTCCTCAATTGGTACCAGGTCAATAATTCATAAAATTATTCACTAATACTAAATAGTAATATATGAATGATTTTAACATTGACAATACCGTGGTCATTACATTCATAATAACTGAAATATTCTGACAGGGAAAATGCCCCCAAAATTTCCATGTGGCTCTTGGTCAATAATTGTCAAGTATTCAGGAATTAAATGCACTGGCCCTTGTAATATGTGGTACCATGCAGGCTGTCAGAACATCCCAGAAAAATCTTTTAAAAAATTGACAAGCAATGAAACTCATATTTGGACATGCAGCAGCTGCAGAGAAACTGTTGATGCCACACCAACGACCCCCGTCTGCTCCAGCATCCCAAATTTGTTGTTCTCTTCCATAAATGATTAGAGAGCAGTCTTAGTGAAAATAACATTTTAGAAAACCTTGAAGGACAAGGGGGAAAAGTTACAAGCAGCTGCAAAAATAGGAGCAGCTCTGTTAGAGGAAAACAATTTTTTTGAAAGAAAAAAATTTGAGGCTAGAGATCAAAATAGAATTATTAGAAGAAAAAATTTTTAAATTTGAAGCTGAAGAAAATATGTATATTGGTAAAATAGAAGATTTGCTTCATAATATTTCTGAAACACAAGTTCAACTAGAAAAGGAAAAAAAACTTCGGATGGACGCACAAAGTATCTTTGAAGAACATGATAGCCAACAAGGTCAACTAGTTGATGGACTATGTCAAAAACAATAGATCATTTGAAAAAATACAATTAGTACTCTTGAAAAGAAAATTACCTCCCAAAAAACTCAACATTCAGAGTTAACAAAATACTCTAACAAGGGAACTCAAAGCTGAACCCCTACACCTCGCCACTCAGCCTGCAACTGTTTCCTCAAGCTTTCTCATCGATCTCGCTCAGCTAAAAAGATAGGCAAAACAGTTTGGGAAAATGCAGTTAAGGCCTTAACGACACAAATTCAAGATGTACCACTTATCAAAGAAAAACATATAACTGCAGCTCAAAGTCACAAAATAGTGAGGAACAATGCGCTAATTAAACCTAACTATACTCCTGCTAAAAAAGGAAAAAAGAAACTTTTTTAGCGTTTCATTGCAAATGGCTATGAATAAACAACGTTTAGCTGCTCAAGACTTGGATCAGATTAAGATAGGGGGAGTCTGTCAAACCCCGTCACAAAAAACAGAACACCACCTGTGGTGACTCAAGGCTCCAGCCAAACGACAACTGACCAACAGATGATAGGGGGAGTCTGTCAAACCCCGTCACAAAAACAGAAAACACCACCTGTGTGACTCAAGGCTCCAGCCAAACGACAAAACTGACCAACAGATGATAGGGGAGTCTGTCAAACCCCGTCACAAAAACAGAACACCACCTGTATGACTCAAGGCTCCAGCCAAACGACAACTGACCAACAGATGATAGGGGGAGTCTGTCAAACCCCGTCACAAAAACAGAACACCACCTGTATGACTCAAGGTTCCAGCCAAAAGACAACCGACCAGCAGATGACTCAAGGCTCCAGCCAAACGACAACTGACCAACAGATGATAGGGGGAGTCTGTCAAACCCCGTCACAAAAAACAGAACACCACCTGTATAACAAGACCATTGGATACCCCAATTCAGGAGGGTAACAGAACTGTTGTGGAAGTACAAATACATCACCAGGACAACTACTCACCTCCACAACATACCATTAATAGGACAGTTCAAAAACAGTATTTTTTAGAAACTGTTCCACAGAAGAGAACGCGCTACAAAAACTCGGGTATTCATGAATTCAATGTTCCAGACACAGAGAAATACACCCTCTTTTACCAACCAATCAAAATGCAAAACACAATTCACGATATTACACCAAAATACAGACAGAATTGCTAACAAAATTAATAGAATGAATTCTCTCCTGGAAATACAAAAACCAGATGTTTTGATTGTAACCGAACACGGCCAAAATAAAGAAACACTCCTTAACACTAGGCTTATTGGGTACACACTGATTTCTGACTACAGCAGGAAACAGCATCTAAAGGGGGGAGTAGCTATCTACACGAAAGAAGAATCTTAAGGAAAACAGTGAGGCTATCATCACTATCGAAGATCTCTCAATAGAAATGGTGTGTGAAGTGGCTGGCCATTAAGGAAAAAAGTGGGCAAGTCAATTTTCATTATAGTAGGTATTTACAGACCAGATAACAACCTCGAGTCTGGCTAGAAGTGCTAGCTGAAGCCCTAGAAAACTTACAGTCTCAGCAACACCCCATCATTCTAATGGGTGACATAAATATCGACTGCCTGAAAAATCAAAAACGACACAACACTACTGATCGAGACCCTGGCAAGCTACAACCTCTATAGAAAGAACCTCCCTGCCACTCGGATATAACACCAACATCAAGAAACATCCATCGACTGTGTATGCTGCAACATCAGAGAAGAAGAAATCACTGTAAAGGTAATAGAAACCAGCATATCAGATCATACGGGACAAACTGTGTGTCATAAAGGGAAGAAGAAAAACTCAAACGCCAAACCACAACTTGTTGGAGGGGTAGAAACATGAGTCACAGAAACATACTGACAATGAAACATCTCCTTAGTCAAGAAATCTGGACAGAAGTATATAACTCCAATGAAGTTAATGAAGCATATGACAATTTCAGCCGAACTCTTCTTGCAGGCACTCAATCAAGCATGTCCAGTGAAACATTACCAGTGCAAAAGAAGCGGAAACAAAAATAAACACACTCTCCACAACCCTAATGCTCAAAAATTGAGGCAAAGATTTCTTTTCGCTCAAAAACGCTTACAACACCACTGGTAGCGAGGAACATAAAAGACACGCTGGCCCATCTCAAGAAAGAATATGACTTGCAACTCCGCCACCTAAGACAACAAGACACAATAGCTAAGATAACAGATGCGGATAATAAAACAAAAGCCATCTGGGATGTCATAAACTTAGAAAGGCAGCCAAAAGAAAACAAAAATGCCCTCACCCAACTCGAGGTAGGTGGCCAGGTTACGTCCAGCCCAGTGCGGATGGCAGGATATCTCAACAACTTTTTTTGTCAACATGGCTGAAGAAACCATCATAAACAATGGGCTGAACAATAAACAACCATTTACTCCGACCGAAAATAGTTACATCCCCAACCTGACACTGAAGCCAACTAATTCAGAAGAAGCTGCCAAAATTATTAGTGGATTTGAAGTCAAAAGCCCTCAGCAGGATACGATGACTTATCTACCATAGTCCTGAAAAAGTGCCAAGACGAACTTATAGAACCACTGGTGCACATTACTAATCTATCTTTTTCATCAGGAGTTTTCCCGTCTGCCCTGAAACTTTCAAAAGTGTACCCCAAGTTCAAACAAGGTGATGCCACAAAAGCAGGCAACTACAGGCCTATCTCACTAATCCCAACCATATCCAAAGTAATAGAAAAATTAGTGCTGATTAGACTTCTCGAACATCTTTCAAACAACAATCTCTTAACAGAATATCAGCACGGCTTCCTACCTGGTAAATCTACAACCACAGCACTGATTAATCTTGTAGAGTTCCTACTAGATCAGCATGAAGATGGGAACACATCAACTGCCATTTTTCTAGACTATAGTAAAGCCTTTGATAGTCTTGACCATGAACACCTTCTGAAAAAGTTAATGACACTTGGAATTCGTGGAACCTCAAAAGCATGGTTTACCAGCTACTTAACGGAACGAACACAAATGGTTGAGCTAAGATACAACAGTAATAGAGAAACGGAAAAGGTCAGGTCAAGCACAAAAAAGATCACAAGAGGTGTACCCCAGGGCTCTGTGTTGGGACCCCATTATGTTCATTCTCTTCACAAATGACTTCCCTAAGTATATACAGGAATACAGCAACTGCATCATGTATGCTGATGACTCAGTGCTCTTGCTCGGCAGAAGAACTCCTGGTCAACTAGAAATAGATGCATACACAGCAGTGAATATGGCTATCCAATATTGTCATAACAATGACCTAGTTGTGAACGAGAAGAAGACAAAACAGCTCATTCTAGGGAGGTGTAGAAAAAAAATTTTCCAAGGCTACCAGAGACCGATGACACCACCTTTACCAAGTACCTTGGGGTAACAGTTGACCAAGACCTTTCTTGGACACCACACATCAACAACCTCTGCAAAAAGCTAAGCACCAGACTGTATGTAATACGACGAATAAAAAATATAGGAAACACCATGACACGAGGATTGCATACTTCTCCCTGTTTGAATCCTATATCCGCTATGGGATAGCAGCTTGGGGAGGGACAACTTCTGGCAACCTGCCAACGCATACTTTTGAAACAAAAAAAAGCCATACGAATACTGGGTAATCTCCAACCACGAGAGTCTTGCAGGGATGCTTTCAAGCACCTCAAAATCTTAACAGTCATAGGCCTGTACATCCTGGAAACAGTAACGTATGTCCACATCAAGACTCCAGGCATAGCAGAAAGGGGTGAGCAATTCCATCACTACAACACCAGACGGGCCACTGACTACTGCCTTCCTGTGCACCGACTCCGCAGCACTGAACATAAGCCAAGTTACATCGGCGCCAAAATGTGGAACTGTTTGCCAGAGATGCTGAAAAAAAAGTGGATCAACAACAATTCGCTCGTCACTTGAAGACCTGGCTTCTCAATCGACCCTTCTACAGCATTGAAGAATTCATGAGCTGGCAAACTCAACCAGACTTTTGAAAAATTACTCAGAATTGTACTTGCTCCCCAGTAATATTGTATGACACTATACTTATCTTGACGATAACGTAATAAAGATATTTTTGATTTGATTTGATTTGAAAGGGGTAGAGGGGGGAGTCACTTTAAAATTTAAAATTGTAATCCATATCTTGTGTGACATGTCATTTGAAAGGTAAATACAATATAAACACAATGGCATGAACACTGTTGTGTTTATACTCTACAACAATCCTAGCAATATGCATAAAATTGATATTGTATATACTACATATTATTAGTTTCTGAGTTAAGAGAATTAAAAAAACTTGATATGATATTTGTAATCAATAAGACAATTTATTTATTGGATTCCCATCTGTTCACAATACAAGTAAAATATGTATATGGATCTTGTTGTAAAACAGTTATGCTTAATTAATTTGACTAGTGATTGATACTATGCCAATGTACTCATGTGCATGACATTATTTTTTATTTAATTTAAATACAAATTTGTTCACATTCGGTCCATTTTAAGACACACTTTATAATTTATAACATAAGAGTAATCACATCAAGGTCATGTAATAGGCTTCACTGAAGTTTAATGCACACTTTCCGAAATTCAAGTCTGTATTTCTATTGCTTCTCAAGATATCCTGCAGAAGAGTGATAGAAAAACAAACAGACAGAAGAGAACATTTTTGAGCCCCTGAAATGTAGAAAATTAAGTAAAATTTCAAGTCTGTAGCTCAATTTGTTCTTGAGATATATTGCAGACAGACGTTGCTTACACTCCACCAAATTACATACAGTGACACACATCCATCAAACTCTATTGTGTCTATTTAGAAATGAAGTTTCATGCAAATTTTCAACTCTATATTTCAATTTTTTCTCATTATAACCTGTGAAAAACTGATAGACCAAACATACAGAAGATCAAAGTTGCTAAAAATATATATAGCCAGTGGAGTAACCATACACCAACAAAAAACCACTCAAACAGGTTTTAGACATTAGATAGCTAATAATTATGAGAATTATTTCATCACCCATTTAATGAAATAATGCTTTTATACTGCACTATAAATATAATTTAATTATTTTTAACTGTAAATAAATCTTTCTGCGTTGCCCAATTTCCATCAGGACTGAAGATCAGTAAAAATATACTCTTAAACATAAAAAGGGCCCATCTACTAACAGATATAGCGAACTATAGACCAATCTCACTCACCTTCATAATTTTAAAAATCATAGAAAAAACAGCACTGACTAGACTGATAAGCTATCTCACACTACACAATCACACCAAGTCAACCTCAGCGGACTACAGGCAACCCGCAGAAAACATGTCGGTTCACCCCACAAGCCTATATCTTGGAGTGTAACTCAGGGCTACATACTGGTACCTGTTCTGTTTGTTATGCTATGTAGATGGCATAATCTTTTTAATAAAATAAAAAAACTCAGCAATTGGCCTACAAGAAGATGTTACTATAATAGCCCTGAACAAAGCAATACAGTACACTAAGTCAAATGATCTCGCAAGTAACCCCTCCAAAACAACCCAAGTGCATTTTAGTACAAAATATACTACAAAAATGTCCCAGCAATAAAGATAAACAAAATTCTTAGGGAACAAGACGTGGACTTGTCATCTAGAAAAAATCAATTAGAGACCTAGCAAATCCCTAACTACACCAATCATTTAAATCTCTTGGAATAATAATTGTAATCTCAGGGAATAATAATTGTAATCACTCTAATGCAGGTTATCATGTTCATGGATGAACTGCCCCCTCTTCGAGGAAGAGACGTCCATCACTATAATGTCCAACATACTGAACGGTATATCCTCCCAACCACACTTTCCCAAAATGAGACTTTCCTATGCCAGATGAAAATTATGAAAAGTCCTTCCAACGAACATACAAAACCTAACTGAAAAAAGACTGCAAGAAGTGATCAAGAACTGGCTTCTCAATATACCTTCAAGAATTTACTTGAAGATATTTATAGAAATTCCAAGTAGCAAATAGTAAAATTCCTAATAAACAGTGACACTACAGAATCAGACCTGAAGGAAGTAAAAGTCTACTCAATACATAACGAATTTGACACCATTTATATTCTTTACAAATGTAAACAAAGATTTTATTGATTGATACTCTATTTAAAATAATATACAGTATCTACTCAAAACCTTCAAATCGGGAATATACTGACTAGTGTAACGATGCAGTTACCGTCTTCCGTAATATATTACAAACAATATTTTATAATTGAAACAGCATATAAGAAGTTTTAATGGATGGCCTAAATACATTAATTGTTAATGATTGTCAGTAATTTCTCGGTATTATGTAGTGTTACAAACAATGTTTTAATGTAAGGTACTTTAGATGATATATAGTTTGTTTTGTGACATGTGTGTCATGTTTCAGTGAGTAAGCAAAATGTTTATCAAAGTTTGATAACGCCTTCTAATTATCACTTGGAGGTATTTTCATTAGTACTCCACAGTGTTTCTAATGGTTTATTTTCTGCATATTGTCATCATAGTCCGGTCAATTTAGACATTGACCCTTGCAAAAATTCCCAGAAAGCTGAAAATTTGCATAGATGTTAGAGACACCATTTTTATGAAATTGTGAAAAGTCCCCATCGATCCCATGTCTGCAAAATGTTTTATTCAAGGTCAAATTTCACAAAAATAGGTTTTTTTAATTTTTCAGCGAAAACGGTTAGTGTTATGAAAAAATATTAGAAACAAAAATTGTAGATCATGCAATTATCTACAAAAATGCTCCTTATGCTTTTATTACATAACACTAACCATTTTTTGAGAAAAAACAATTACAAACTTTTCTTACGCTGTATTGTCTATAATACGGACACGTTTCCACGCCACCTATGAGGTAGTGTACCCTAGCGCGATTTTTTTAATATGCTTTCCCCGGTAGGCCTATTTCACAGTCTTTTCCAGTAAAATTTAATCAATGTTTGGTTATTCTTCTTCTTTTCAGTCGTTGCACTCTCTTGTTAGTGTGGTCGTTGTCGATCAGGTACAGCTCGAGTGATAAGTCCCCGTTATACTTGATTGTAAACATATTTTATTCATCATCATCATCATCACTAATTATTTCCTCTTCTTCCCCTCCATCTTTCTTCTCTCTCTATTTTCTTCTTCTTCCTCATCTTCTTGAGTAGACGTAAATTGTACTAACAGCGATACATCAGTTGTTTCGTCGTTCATGTAAAAAACCTTCTTTTGTTAGAAATTCAGCATTTGAACAGATTGGCCTTGACAATTGGTGCACGCTAATGAACAAAATAATTCTAACTTTTTTGCAGCCGCATCTTAAGTTACACCCCTTTTTGCAGTTGCAAAAAACATAATTAAGGAGGTTTTTTTGGTGCAGGTGGAAGAAGCGTGTGGGTTGGTTGCCAATGCATTATTGACATGCTTCCAACCCCATTGTTCTGGGTCTAGTTGATTACCAAGCCACACCTGAACCTAGTAATATATACGATAGGAAGACAAGCTAATTGCACACGTGTTGTATTACGTGTTTGTTTTGCAAAAGATAAGTAACGTAATTTGTCTATCGAAGTAATTTTTTTGGAGCTCCATATACAGACAGAAGAAAGCGAGTTTCTGGTGAAGAGTTGATATCTTGGAAAGCTTGTGCACAAGTAATAACATTTTCTTTTTGAAACAATAAAAAAATTGTTGTTTTTACCCCTTCGAAACATTGCTGGTGTTTTTATCAGAGCCAGTCATAGCATGTAAAAACTGTATATGATTGAACCGATTGATTATCTTCCCGAATAATTAATTGCTGCTGCTCTTGATAGGACTTTCAATTGCTCTTCTTTGCCTTTATGTCTTTTCACTCTAGCTTGATTGATAATATCATGATAATTAACAAGAAAACATACAATGTTAATTGTCCTAGTTTCTGAGTAATAATGACTCTATTACTACAATTTAACTTCAATCATAATTTTAATTTTTCTTTTATCAACACTTACATTTTTACAAATTTTTTCTAATTCTTCTAACGAAACTGGCAGTCATCACTACTTTCAATATATGAAAATACTTCCCCCATGGCGAGATACAATGCTTCATCTTGAGGACGGCCGACTTAGCCTTCAATGGTCGGCTTTTAAAAATTATACAAAGCAATCATTATGGTACTTAGCTTCAGCAGCAACTAAACTGTGTTCAAAACCCGATGGGAGCAACACTAGTTTTTGCGGTGTCATCAGAACGAGACTGAGCTGCTTTCATAACTGAGTCTTTACATGAAAGAGTTTCTAACGTTACAAATTTTACGACGAGAATTTCTGTGCTTGTTTCTTTTTTTATTCCTCACTCAACTCGTCATCGCAAAATAAACAACAATTTTTAAAAGAAAAATATGGCACTTACATATGCTCTAGTACGAGGAGGACTTTTTGAGAGAGGTACTAGCTGATTCCTCTTCATGTTTGCCGTTTTGCTGCTGCAATTGTACTCTTTCTATTGTATTGTTTGCGACACTGCACATCATTTGTCGCTGAATTTACATTCTTTAAGTAATCAGTAAATTGATTCCCTTGAATACTCGTGTTAAGTAACGTCTTCATGCCGCGATCAACAATAACACATTCACTTGAAGATAAAAGTTTAGTGCAAATAAAACATTATTGCAACATATTTTCTACAAAAAGTGAATACAGCACAAACTTTAGCAGAGAATATTTGAAAATAACTACGTGTTTTTCACCTCGAAGGGATTTTCAAGACTAACGGTGATTTAGGTTCCACCTCAGAAAAGCAGTTGGACGGAACGGCCACTCGAACAATGGAATGACAGGGCAGATGTTGTTCTAAGGGCACATGGTCCCTTAAAATTAGGGGTTTCGTTTTTTTAAATATCATATTCTCAGAATTTATCAGTCAATATGAATGTATTAGTCACGCAGCAGACTTATAGTCTTACTTATATTACAAGCCCAATGATATCATAGGCAGCTTAGTCGTGTTTTATTATGGACAATACATCGTAAGAAAGTTTGTAATTGTTTTTTCTCAAAAACGGTTAGTGTTATGAAAAAAAGTACAAGGAGCATTGTTTTAGTAAGTGCATGTTTCTACAATTTTTGTTTGAAATATTTTTTCATAACACTAACTGTTTCGCTGAAAAAATTAAAAAAACCTATTTTTGTGAAATTTGACCTTGAATAAAAAAATGTTGCAGACATGGCATTGATGGGAACTTTTCACAATTTTCATAACAATGGTGTCCCTAACATCTATGTAAATTTTCAGCTTTCTGGGAATTAATGCAAAGTTACCCCTATTTTTTGGCTACATTGACCGGACTATCAGTCCTTGTTCTGTAATGGATGTACAAATAAACAAGACTGAATAAACAAGAAAGAAATATCCAAAACCCTATCAAATCAACAAACTGCTATGCAGGCAACTAAATTTCAGTTTCTCTCCTTGGTGCTTTCGTATAATCATACTTCTAATTTAATCTGGTACATTCTTATAATCATCATATTTCCAAAGTTGGAGCGGATTCCCAGCTATTAGTTGTGCGCAGCTTCACGGTATTACAAGAGCATCACATGCAATGCATCTTTTTCAATAGTATCACAATCATTCCTGAGGTAAATGATGATTATTTAAAGATATTCTCATTTTTATGACAACTTCCTAATTAATAAATGTCTTAGTATAAAATCCAGCATGGCAGAGCACTGAAACTGGATATTAAGACAAGTTTAACAAGCTACTAAAGTTCCATGAGTCTCTACATAAAATTATATGCTATTTAGTTAAATAGTTCCTTAGATTTCTATAGTTGATAGTGAAGTATTTAGCGCCATTGAGGCAGAGTCCTGAAGCCAGTGACCATAGCCATGTACTACTCACATATTTTACTTAGCGTGAATGGTTGCATGTTTTTAATAAATTCGGCTATAGAATATCAATTTAACAGAATTTTCTTCCTAATTCAAAAATGTATTTAGTGTTAGAAAAAGTAAAACTAACTATGTTCAATATTCCAATGTCAAGTATACAATATATTTTTGTCTCATAGTGTTTTGTACATGTTAGTCTATTTGATTGTGCTCAGTTTTGGCAGCATAGGTGATATAAGTATAAGCTCTTCTACTAACTCGTCTCTGTCTTTCTCGCACTCATTCTGATCAGTTAGAACTGATTTGATATTTTTACAACAAATTAAAAGTTTTTTCTTTATTTGTGTTATGTGACTAGGTACATTATACAGAAACTTAAATTTACTGCTGTAATTTTGCATTTGTTCAAATCTTTCTGTTAAGGAATTGATAGCTACATCGCCTGCAACTAGACTGAAATAAACAAGTCGACTCTAAAAGAGTTCTTTCCTAGTTCAGTGGGTGCATTTTCTCCTTGATAAAAATATTGTTTCTTTTCTTTTTTGTTTGATCTTAGGTTCAGTGGTGAATTTTAGGACTATCTCCAATTTTTCATCCGCTTCTTTGGCATCAGTAATGACACTGTTTCAGGCATTCTCTGACCTCACATTTTCCAAAACAGACTTAATATTTTCAATCAGGTCAGTAGCCACTGTATGTTAACATTTTCCTTTTACAGTTCTTTGGTAATTAAGTTTATTTTTTTTAATATGCAATCATATGCAATAATTGAGCAGCATAAATAATTGACATCTTTTAAGTTTTTTTTTTTTTTTTTAATTTCTGTAATGGTATTCTTTTCATGGGCATCTACTTTTGGGGTCTTTTGTGGGTGGCTTCACACACTGGAGGGAATAAATGGATTTTCAGTTGCTCAGTATTACTATTGGCCAGAACCTTAAGTAAAAATCAATTTGAGCGATTTTGCTTGTTTTTATCTTCACGCTCTAATTCCGCCTTGCACTACCAGTTCTTTTCTTTTAGACATATTCTGGTCAAAAACATGAAATTCTTTAAAAAATTCGTTTTGTTATAATGACAATGAAGATTAATCAGGACATATTAGAATAAAATAATAATCAATTGAAATCAAAGCATGCGTGAAAAACAGCCAATAAACATGTACAGTACATATTTCGTTCGGAGTAACAGCGATAGACAAGACGAGTCTATTGTTTTGGAAGAGAAGACTGGTAATCAGAGCATAATCTAATCACTCCACGTGCCGGTGCACTGGCCTAATTCTTCCACTGACATTTCATGTTAGTTTATCTTCAAATTTTTTTAGTCGTCAGCTTTCTAAGTTCATTCAACTAGTATAACTAAGAGTATCAGCAACTTCTTCTGTATCATGCTCTAATGTTTTGTTGATCAGTTGGTGAAAGCAAAGGAGGCACCCACATCGTTGGTGACCCCTGTTTCAGCTCTCTATGCAGCCGTTAGTTTCATGGGCCTTGGACCAGCTCTGCATTGACTTCATAACTCTGTTTTAGCAATCTGAATTTCCCTTTTTCCAAGAATTATTTAGGATAGAAAAACACTTAAGACATAATTTTTTTCATTTGCTCAAAAAGTGATTTTCCAAATATGAAAGTTTTGTAAACACCCTAAAAATCACGATAACTCCCTTTAGTTATTTGGAAAGAACCAGATAACAAATAATTTAACATAAATGTAAAAAGTGTTTTGAAGAGAAGTGCTAAAATTTTAAAATCAATAAAAACTTCTTAGAAACTTGTGATTATAATCTTTCTTATGAAAATAATTTCTAAAAATATTTCAGTCATGTCCTGAATTTATGTTTTTTCTACTTTTAGTTATTGGTTATTATTCCTTGAAAGTTTTTTAACATAATGACATATAAGATATATTATTTTTTAAATGTTAATTTCATTAACAAAATATTTTAGAAAGAGTAAATTAAATGCTTATTAAGTGTAAACTGGGTTGAGCGTTGGCGGTCAGTAAGTCTTATAGTACAAAATTTACTTGCTCATTAGGTACTCAAGCTTTAAAATTTGACTACTCTGTCAGTAGCCTAAACTCAGTATCTAGGCTTTGACAGATCCATTTGCAGGCAACATGCTAGTAGTGTTAGGGTTTTCCCTAAGGAGTCCTTGATAATGTAATATGGGCTCGCTTACCTAAAAGAACGTTTGTAACTGCTTGATATATTTACTATCCCAAAGTAAAAATTATGCAACAGCCAGGCAAATGCTGGGGTAAACCTAGTAAAGGCTATGAAATACCTCGACAAAGCATCCATTAGAACTAGAAACAAAATACAAGACAGACCAGGACATTGACCAAAAGGAAGGTAGAAGACTTCTTTGATACCAGCAATATCCAGAAACCCAATGCAGGATATCATTGAAATTTAAGTTGTTTTTTCTATTTTCTTTCCAATTAACTTTTTACCATTTTCTGAAAACTGAGTTTTTTATACTGAGATGTATTTTATTAGTGGTAAGAGACATTCCAACCTAATTTTATTACAGTTTCTTGTGATCAAACACTAGAGATGTGAAAAATAAATAATTTTCAAATCTCTCAATATAAAAATGTTATATATGAATAAATTTGAATAAACAATTATTTATAAAATACAATAATTGTATTTTTTGAAAACATAAAACACCTGTGTTACTCACTAGATAAATATTTATATTCAAACAAATTTACATTCTAGAAATTCTAATACTTTTTGAGATCTGTGATACCTGCTTAACACAGAATTTTGATGGCCCTAACAATACACCGGAATATTAGAGTACCGTATTATGGTTTAATATTAGCCATTTAATCTCCAGAATGTATTATTAAGATTAATAGTAATTATTACAACATTGGAATTAATACAATAATCACAGTCTGACATAACTGGATTTTATAACAAATATCAACCCACACAAAGTTTTATTTTATAACAAATATCAACCCACAGAAAGTTTTATTTTATAACAAATATCAACCCACACAAAGTTTTATTTTATAACAAATATCAACCCACACAAAGTTTTATTTTATAACAAATATCAACCCACACAAAGTTTTATTTTATAACAAATATCAACCCACACAAAGTTTTATTTTATAACAAATATCAACCCACACAAAGTTTTATTTTATAACAAATATCAACCCACACAAAGTTTTATTTTATAACAAATATCAACCCACACAAAGTTTTATTTTCAAATAATTTACTAACAGAAGTTGAATATAATTGCTTTTCTATTCATGTTTACCCTTTCATTATCAGGATGATAAGATACAGTGTTATCCTACACTTAAGTGACAGAATAATCCAAATTAGACTGAGAGAGAAGGCATTAACTGTTAAGAGTCAAGATACTTGTATACCAATTGTGTTACTGATTATTTCTTACCATAGCTATGTTTGAACACTTCAGAAGTACAGTAAATCACTGTTTTGTCCCAAATATACTATCTGCTATTAATAACGACCACTAAACATCACACAAAAAATTCTATATCATGCTGATTAGTGAAGTTATTGCTCCAACATTATTTTACGAGAATTCATATTTTAAAAAAATCCCTTTTAAGACAGGACAAGTAAAAGGAAGGATAATATTTGTTAGGTATCGATTATACTGTATATGTGTCCAATATTCTTGTAGCTCTACAAAAAAGTAGTTAACCAAATTTAAGTTTGTATGCTACTTACTGACACGATTAAAACAAATTTTATAGCAGTATAAGATGCAATTTTGCATATATTTTCACAGTATAAAATGGCTTAAAAATTGCAAGCAGGTAAGTTTGAGATATTGCAGCGGCACATGTAACATGCCTAAGTTATTGCAGAGAATGAAAAATATCTCTCTTTAACTATAATACGCCTTCTTTGGGTATAATGCCATTAATTTAAAAAAAACACAAGTACATTTATTTCCTGACTGATATTGTACCGAAACGGTATAGCACATACTACATTCCGGAATGCTTTGATAATTATATCTGAGATGTATGACATTAAACAACATCAAATCATTAATAATAATTACAAATGTATTTCTTAAACACAATGTCTTAGCCCAACTGGATCTTCCCCCATTTTATTATTTTAAATACCTTCTTAAAGTTATTGCCAAGACAGCATTGTTGGCCAAAGTAACCTAAACAATTCAATTAAATAATATTTTATTTAAATCACAAATCAGGATCAGAATTACTCTTTATTGCTACATAAACGTTAATACATATCATTGCTATAAAAACAGGTAACTTTGTCAGGACATAATGTAATAATGATATACATAAAAGAAGACCTTGTATTGTAATTATGATCAAATTTATCATTACCTGATAAGCTTTCAAAGCTTGATTACACTTTTAGTAGGGTTTTCAGAATATATAAATTTGGAAGTGATAAGATTTTAAATTCTTTAAACAGAGGTTTACAAGAAGTTATAAACGATGAAAAAGTCATTAATCTTGTGATTTTTTTTATGAAACTTAAAAACTTCATCGAAGTTAAAAGATGATCCTCAAAATTCAATACTATATTGAATTATTGAACAAAATAAAGTATAGTAATTGTTATTCTAGTTTTCAAATTAACTGAGTTTCACATTACTAGCATTTGATAACATGCCAAGTTTAATCTCCTAATAATATTTTTAATACATTTTTTCTGGAAAGGTTTATGTCCAGATCAATGCCCAAGAATTTTGCATTATCACATAGTTTTATTTTCTGGCCCTGGAAAATTACGTCCTTATTATAACCCTCATTTAATTGTGCCATTTGAAAATTCAGTAGTTGAGTTTTCTCTTGATTTAATTTCAATCCATTAATCTCAATACAGAAAAAGCTTGATTTAATTTATTTTCCATTTGAAAGTGAGAGTCTTTAATAACTCCGGTTGTGTCAGCTGCATATAATACAACTCGCCTTCGGCTCGCTGGGGGCTACGCCCCCAGGCCCCCAAAGTAAACGCTTGCAAATTCGGGGATAAGCGGAATTCGGTGACTGGTTAAGTCCGGGACATTAAGTAAATGACAAGGGATTTAAAAATTGACCTTTTTCATAGATTTTTTTCCGGATTCGTAAAAACTTTTGACTTTGAGGGCATTTTGCGGTTAAACCGTTAGAGATACGACAAAAAATGTGACTGGACCTATCTTGTTGGAAAATTTAATTTTGTCTTTCGATTGTGCCCTCAGATCTGATCTACGACCTATGGTTTTAGCCAGAAATGAGCTCGGGAGAAAAGTCTGCACGGGTCAGCTATCTTGAATTGTTTAGTATAAACATAATAAAAACCGACCTCAAGGCAGTATTTTAAGTCGAACAGGGGGTTTAATATCACCAGGAGACTATCTAGTCAAGGCGAGAAATTCCTGGGTGGGTGATTAATGTTAAGGAGGTTAAGACAAGAGGGGGTTTTAATTTCGTCAGGATATTGTCTGGTCATATGAACAAATTCCCAGGGGGGGTTAACGTTACCGGGGGATAAGTCTCCAGGGGGTTATCTGGTCATACCAGGATCTTCCCAGGGGGGGGGGTTAAGAGATTTGGTGACTGGTAAAATTCGGACATGAGGTCATGGCAGGAAATTCCCCTGGGGGGGTTTAATGTTACCAGGGGGGTTAACACATCAGGGGGTTGAATGTACAGGAGGTTATCAGGTCATACCAGGAAATCCCCGGGGGGGGGGGTTAATATTACCGGGGGTTAATGACACACTTGGGCCTTTTTTAGAGGGTATTGTGTTCTGTGAACATAATAAATATTCCTCTGTCCCTATCTACTATTGACGCTTAGCTAACGCTCAGCCAACTCTCCGAAGTCACTGAACCTTTTCTGTAGATCACGTGATTTCCTAAATCCCGTTTAAAATTTGTTTTGAGTTACGACCAACCGTTTAGCCGCTATCAAGCCCGGAATGTAAATTTTTAGGCGAAAATGTCCAATATTTTCACTTAATCGCGTTTTGCGGTCAAACTAAGGGAAATATAGTAAAAAGTCACTGGACCTTTTTTGTAGGTCATCTTATTTCCTAAATAAAACGTTTAGTCTTATTTTGACCTCCGACCAATGGTTTCGCCGCTATCGACCCCAAAAACAAAAGTTTTCGCGTAAAAAGTTACAACAAAATTGTACATAATCACGTTTTTCGGCCAAACCAATCGAGATAGGGCAAAAGATTACTGGACCTTTTCTGTAGATCGCGCAATTTGCTAATTTAATGGGTCAATCAGATTTTGAGCTGACGACCAACGGTTCGGCCGCTATCGGGCTTGAAACATTATTTTTATCGAAAAAATCTCTGGAATTTCAAATGTTCGAGAGTTTTGTCGCTTAACCATGGAAGATAGAGCAAAAAGTCATTAGACCTTTTTTTGTAGTTCACTTCATTCCTGACCATGAATTTTCCGTCAGATCCGAGCTAGCTCCAACGGTTCGCCCGCTATCGGGCTTACAAAAAATGCCTGCAGGGGGTGAAGAATGCGCGATTTTTTTGGGAATTTTTTTGAGGGGTTGAAAATGAAAAATTCTCACTTTTCGGGATTTTCCTGGTGGTTACACGTGGAAAGCTATCTGTGTACCAAATTTCAAGTCTCTAACTCATCTGGAAGTAGGTTAGAATTAGTATACGTGAGTGAGTGAGTCAGTCAGTCAGTCAGTTACACATGCGGTTGTATATATATTAGATTTTTAGGTAAATCATTAATGTATAGAAGAAAAAGAAGAGATCCCAAAATAGAACATTGAGGAACGCCTACATTAACTTCTTCCCATTGGAATCTAGATTTTACATAATTTTTAAAATTTACAGTTATTTGATACCAATAAACTAAATAAGATTCAATCCACGGAATTTATCTATTTGAAAAACTGTATAATTTAAGCTTTTTTAAAAGGATATCATGGTTTCCTGAAATACATTCAGAGGTATTTCATCCCCCCCCCCATATATCACTTTGACAACATCATCTGACATCAGATTACCAAAATTAAACTTAAAAATTGACATTCACGATCAGAACATATTTTTACAATTTTTTAAATAATTTATGAAATTTAGATTGTTTGGCTGTCTGAGCAGCTTACTAAGCTCTCTTTTTTAATGCTTGAATTTTAATTCCTTTTGCTATCCATTTTTTTTATTTATGGTTTGTTTGGTTTTGTTAGCAGAGAATTTTGATAGAAACGGTTATTTAAATATATTTTAAAAACAATCAAAGAAATTTGAACAGTTTTCAGCAAAAGTAAAGTCATTTGAAACGTTCCATTTAATCTACTGCTAAATCTATAAAGAGTATTTTTAGAAAAAATCTGTGTTTTTACTCCAAGTTTTGTATTTTCATTCTCTGAAGAAGATCTTCAGAAATATCTACATAAAGAATGCCCTGTAATCCGACAGACCCAATTCCAAATTCATTGTTTGAGATTCAAAGGATGATTTTAATTAAAAATATTATCAATGCATGAATTTGTATTAAATGTAAACCAAGTTGGTGATGAAAAGTGCGTTTAAAACCATACAATTCAATCAGAGAAAGGAATTTCAATTTCTGTTGTGGTTTATTTGTTGTTTCCATTACATCTACATTAAAGTCTGATACAATATAAACATTGTTTACGTGGTTTTCTTTACCTAAAAGTTTTAACAAAGCCTCAAGCTTATTTTTAAATAGTTTTAAATTTGAATCTTTTGGCACTCTATAAATAGAAATAATAATTATAAGACTTTTAAAATTAATTATTTCTATGCATAAAGCTTTAAAAACTGAATCCATATTATAAATGCACAAATCTTCTCAGATTTTAAATTCACAATTATTTTTCAAAAGAATACATGTGCCACCATGATCACTTCTATCTCTACAATAGAAATGTGCCAGAGTATAATTGAAAACTATTTAAAATGGTAACACTATCCCTACTCAACCAATGTTCATTTAAGTGAATAATTTGAATTCTGTAGAATTATTTCTGACTCTATTTTTGTATGAAGTACTCCTCCTTGGATATTTAAATGTAATATTAGCCAATTATATTTCTAATCAATTTTGGCTTCCCTGCAAATAGACTAAACATTAATTCTTAAATTTTGATTTACTTATTTTTATGATAGGAGTGAAATTTATTACAAAAACTAAACAGAACTTATCTAAATCTAAAAGTTATTTATATATGTTTGATTGGTGGTTCATTTTTAAGTCTACCAAGCCGTCTTATTTCTTATTTACTAGACGAGTCTGGGTCGAAGTAGGGGGACTGTCCACACTCCATATCCTGTCCACCAGCAGATGAATGGTTATAGATGTCATCCTCAATCGACTCTTACAGCTTCAACATAAACTCCTGATGTGAAAGTCCACGCCTTAACTCTATGATACCAGGTCAAAGCACACAATATTTACTGAAGCACCAGTTTCTTGATGGAATGCCACTATGTTCTTGACAAATTGTTCACGCAGAATCATATCTCTCACACAGCCATTGTGGAGCAGATCAGTTTTTAAGCTCATGGGCCATGAAGTCCTGAGTCAGTTGGGTGAATGTATCATTGTAGTCCTCAATTGTGGGTTTTGCATAATACGCTGCTTTTGCGTAATTAGGCTGCATATACAGGCCCCTCCCTGGCTCACCTTTTGACAGGTAAGTTTGTCTGATTTGAGGTCTGAAAGATGTGGCCTACCAATATGTTTCTTAAATACAAAAACTACACCAGCTGCTGTGTATCTGTTGTATTTAAGAAAAACATCCCTCGAGACAGTACCCAAATTCAAGCTCAGATCACGTAAGGGCTTGTAAAGGTTTTCTTTAACATTGATACTACTAGCAACATACACCTAATGTAAACCTACTTATATCGTGTTATAACATTCCATAGCGTAATATTTTTTTATTCCTAGCGTCATTGCTCACATAAAATCACCTCAGCCGTTACTGGTTGCTGAGTAACCTATCACCAGAAAGTCCTTTTGAAAACACCAAATCATTCAAGCCTTTTGTTACTGAAATAACAGCATCTCAATAATAGGTTACTAACTACTGATTAACCTGTTACAAACATAAATCTCCATCTGTAGTAACCCCAAGTACAATGCCAATGTACATGTGTTACATGTTGTCTGGAGGTGTCAAATATGTTTATCCTTCAAAAAATTAAAAAGTAAGTCAATTTTACTCTTTTGTTATATATTATAAATACACATTGCCTAGATAGTATTTTATTCGTCGTAAATTTATTACTTTTCAAGATATAAAAACAACCACACTATACAGTGATTTGAAATAGCCTTCCTATAACGTAATTTAGTTTAATTAGTTATATTACGGATTCGTTAATCATGAATATAGGTGATTCGATAATCAAGAATATCTTTTTCGATTGTTGTGGTGGCCGCTTATTACACTATCTGGGTAGAGTACGATAAGCAGAACCGGTTTTTTATATTGATTAGTACAATCATCAATACTTAATATTCATTTATCAAATACGCATATCAACGAATCACAATTATATTTTAAATTAAAATAATTAATAGGGCCTATTATCTTATAAATAATAAATGAGCTCTAATAATCAGACAAACAATTAGAACTGGAAATAGGAAACTCATAGCCTAAATAACAATGAAATGATAAAAACATAAAAAACATTTATAACAAGAAATATGAAATATGCGTAATTATTTATGTATTCTCCTAGGTAGCAATGATTAATCGCTTTCGAGAAATTAGTGTAGCATCTTCTCTGGAAAAACGTACTTCTCTTCTGTACAAATACAGAGATGATCTGCAAGCAGGTCAGCTGATATACCACCTTTTAAACGTTATTTCACGGTTCTCCACGAGCTTTCGACTGTCTGTTATTAATCTATCAAAGAAAATGTGTTTATTATATGAAAAAGTGTTTATAGTTAATATAAGTTACTTATTGCTCAAAAATCAGAATCGGTTGGTTATATCAAAAGTTATAATTAAGTTATATCGTTTGTCAATATCAATATAAGAAACCGGGTCCGCTTATCGTACCCTACCATACTATCTGATTACATTATTAATATAGTCACTGTAGTTTAAATACTTACTTGACTAGAAGTTCCAAGAACACAACATTGCTGCAACAACCAATAAACACAGATGCTATTCCAGCAAATACACCCATTATGGACAATATCTTTAAATCAAATGTATGAATAGCTTCCTCACTGACTTCTTTTACTTTTAAAGAGTAGAGCTAATCTGTAAACAAAGCAGTAGAAACCATCACTTTTAACAAATAAAACTATATACGTTCTAACAATTTCTTACACTCAAACTGTATGAGACTGTGATTGTGATTTTAATAATTTATGACAGCGGGAAATAACCTCGAAACACTGGTAAACAAGCAGACGATGCGTTGATATAAAACAGTATATCAGCTAAAACTACTTAGAATGCGTTTCAACAACGCATTCTAACGTAAACCGAAACGAGCAACATATATATGCCTAATCATAATCCACTCACACTTCCTCAAGTGTTTAATTACTGTATATTTCAATGTTTAAAACATACATAAATAAATCAATCTATGACGTGTGAATTACGACATAGGAGCCTTAGTAAAAAAAAGTAAACTGGTGGCCCAATCACATTTGAATATGGTGGTCCAATAGTAAGACAACACTCAACGCCTGTTTTAGAACAGCTGATACAGCATTTATTTTCTTTCGTTTCCATAGACTAATGAAATAAATAGACTATTAGTAATACAAATAGTACAAAATTCCAATAATAACGTTTCAAATTTGATTCAACTAAATGAGACCATAACATAAAAATAAAATGGATTCTAACCATTCTAAACAAACTACATACAAATAAAACATGTCCCATATTAATGGGAACGTTGTTTAGCAGCCACCGAACAGAACTAGATTTACCGAAAAAAATGTCTACCAATGGAGTAATATATAATATGTACTGTGTTACATTAGTCTATGGAAATGAAAAAAATATCAACTGTATCATTTTCAGCATCGACTATCTCTCACTTTTTTTCTCCTTTGCCTAAAAGGCGGTCTGGTTTAAATAACCATGAGACCTCGATGTACACTATTGTCTATGTTCTTTGTTCATCATAGTTTTGATTGTTATAATACATACACCTAATCATCATCCATTCACATATATACACACATCACAGATATTATTTACAAAAAAATATAACAGCATAAAGGTAAAAAATGGATTTTGTCTTCTCTGCCAGGGGCCAATCAAGCAGTATCCTCCTAACCCGAAAGGGTGGGCCACGGATAGAAGAACCCTGGGATTGGTTTCACATATATGTTTTAAAAAGTGTTAGTACCTATTGTTGATATTTTTATAGTCTTTTATTGATGGAAAATAAAATTTTATTTATTTCTATATAAATTTGGTGATCCTCCATGCTCATAATTTCTCTTAAGCCTGTAGAAAAATTTTGACTGAGTGTTTTGGTCTTTTTTAACCATTTCTCTCTTTCACAATAATATTTCGGACATTTAATTAAAATGTGTTCTAGCGTTTCATCTGAACCTAATGTACAATTTAGGCATAGTGGAGTGAAATAACATTTAATTCTATGTAAGCAGGTGTTTACATTCGCATGGCCTAACCTAATTCTAACTGTATTTACAATTTCATTTCTAGTATAGTTTGTTGCCAAACCATGGTTCCCTTGAAAAGGCTTTTTTGACACTTATGTACCATTGCGCTTTGTTACTTGTATTAAGACTATTTGTCATTGTCCTTATATTCCTTATATTCTGATACGATTTGAAATCTGCCATGGTTGTGTAAAATTCTCTAACATTATTTACATTGTGAGTTGAGGACTTGGCTAATTTATCAACAACTTCATTACCTCTTATTCCCATATGTCCTGGGACCCATTGTATAATGTACGTATTCGTAGTATTGTCTAGTATTTCTTCAATTATGTTTAATATTATGTCATTATCTTTTACCATGCCAAACTTTGTATTTTCAATAGCTTTGATAACGGATTGGCAGTCAGAGCATATAACTACCTCAGTGTTCTTCAGTGATTGGGTGTGCTGTACAGCTTTATAGATTCAATTCAATTCAATTCAATTCAAAAAGATTTATTTCCAAAAATTTACAAAATAAACTTTACAAACATTCAAGGAAATTGACACCCACATAGGCTGAAGCCTGTGCGTGGGTGCGAGCCGTAATGTAACATAATATAATATATAATATTGAGGAGGTTCAAATTAAAATGACATTTTTTGGTCTGGTACATTGTGACGAGTATGGAGTATTTTCATTGGTAATAATTGGGTGAGAGGAGTCCAAAATTTAATAATAAAAAAAGGGAAAGTCTGTAATATAAAATAAACAAAAAAATGCATGTTGTGGTTATGGACATAATTCTGCTCTAACGAGAGAGCCAGACCGACGAGAAACGCGTTCCAGTACGACCGACGCACCACATCTGCGAACCGGGCCACCGCCAGCGACCACCGCCCCGGCCCAACGACGACTGCTGTTCATCAACACCAGCGGTCTGTGATTTGGCAAACCGTCCAGCAGCCACCGCCGGGCCCAACAATAGCCACCCGCGAAGGCCCAACCAACAGACAAGGCGCGTCAACCGCCGGAGGATGTGATTAACTGTAAGATAACGGATAGTGGATTGTTTGTCAAGGTCAGTGAAGAGGTCAAGGTAGGCTTATCTGTATCCCGAGACTATGATGCTTTCGGCCGCGTCTTTGCCAATACTAAGTATCCAGCCATGCACTCTCTTCTTATAACAGCTTACAGAACATCCTCCAGAGTTTCTCAAATAGCTCGGAATATTCCTATATAATATATGCGCAATATAAAATGGACTTGTTGTTGAAAAAGACCTGTTTAGCTGCAGTGGCTGTATTCCTATCGATTCTGCGGTTCGTGTAGAGTATGTATGGGATGCATTGTTAAAAATTAATCTCGGTTGTTTGAATATGTAGAGTAAGATGGTTTTTACATAAAGCTGTCTTATGCTGAGAACTTCAAAAATATTAAATAGATCATGTGTCGGAAACCTAGTACCAACTCCAATCGCGGCCTTTAAAATTGATTTTTGGGACTATATATAATGGTTCCAAAGTTGTTCTGAGCGCTCCACCCCAAGCAACAATACCCCCCAAAAACAAAGACTGACAGTACGCAAAATAGACAAGTTTTATTTCAGAAAATGTTAGTATTCCGTCTAATTGTTTGAATCCAAATATGTATTTCCGAATTTTGTTTTTTAAATATTCAACATGGGCAGTCCACTTCATTCTCGTATCAAATATTACACCTAAATACTTGTATTTCTCCACTTTTTCAATCTGTTCGCATTTGCAAGTTGTATTAATGCAGCTGCCGCAAGTGTGAAGAGTAAGAGAATTAAAATGTGGGTCTGATCTCTGTGTTAGTGAGATTGGCATGAATTTAGTTTTTGAAACATTCAGAGATAAAATATTTTGATCAAACCACTTTTTAAAGAACAGACAAATCATGTAACGCATTGTTATAGACATCGTCCCAGTTTTTCCCCCCGACATAAAACCACAGTGTCGTCGGCAAATAAAAAACACTGGCCGGATATATTTAACTTGACAACATTGTTTATATAAACAAGAAAGAGAATTGGTCCAAGGGTACTTCCCTGAATAACACCGTAATCAATGGCCCTCTCCCCACTGTCTACCCCACAAACCGTGACAAACTGTTTGCGATCAGAGAGGAAACTTCGGAACCAAGATAGGGATAGCCCTCGACAACCTATGGATTCCAGTTTGTGTAATAGTTTACTTCTGTCTACGGAATCAAACGCTTTTGCAAGGTCCAGGAAGACTAACAAACAACGATCATTGCAAGTGATAGCATCATTAATGTTTTTTGATAAAGCAAACAAAGCGTCTGAAATGTTTTTTTCCTTTCTAAATCCATACTGGAAATCGTTAAGAATAGATTTTTGATTCAAATACTGAACAAACTGACCTTTTACAACTTTTTCAATTATTTTAGAAAAAATACTGAGCAATGAAATTGGACGAAAATTATTTTTGCACGTGACATCATTAGACTTATGAAGAGGAATGACTTTAGCTGTTTTAAATTCGTTTGGAAAAATTCCTGATGTAATGCTTAAGTTAACAATGTGCAATAATGGTTTTACAAAAATATGTACATTTTCCTTTAACAGAGAAGCAGACACGCCATCATAGCCCGGGGCAGAGCCACCTCGTAGACTGTTCACAGTATTCAGTATGTCAGCTTCAGTAACCGTGTGCATTACAAAGTCAGTGTCAGTAGTAAAGTCGCTGTCGTTCACTAATGGAGTCCCACTGTCGTCAATGGCCGAGGCCAGCTGCGATCCAACCTCGGAGAAAAACGCGTTAAACTCGTCGGCCACTCCCTTCACTTTATTTAGGTTCAACTCTCCTTCAAAGTTTTTCAAATATTTTGTGATAGGGAAGGAATCTTTCTTTGTTCGTCTGCCAGCAATTTCGTTGACTGTTTCCCAAAAAACTCTAGGATTGTTTGACGATGAGTTAATTTTCTCTCTGTAGTACCGTTTCCTTGCACTTTTTATTAGATGATTTTAAATTATTGCGATAATTTGAAAAATAGCGTTTCAAATCGGTATTAAAGGGCTGTTTTTTAATTTGTTTACTCAATTTGTCGCGTTTTCTTATTGACGTGATGAGGCCTTCCGTTATCCAGGGTTTAATTTTTTTCTTTTTGGATGAACATTTGTTTGGAGATTTTTTAGAATTTTCAACGATAGAAGAAACAATTTCCCGAAAACACCGAGAGCTCTCTAACACATCGTTCGTCCCAGTCACAGAATCCCATTTCTGTTCGCGGAGGAGAGCGGTAAATTTGTTCTTATCTACGAACCCACGACTAACTGTAGGATCGCAGCGAGCCTCAACCCCACCCTCCACAACCTGTATAGTTAGTAAAGTACTTGAGTGGTCAGTGATGTCAGTGCGCCAAACCCCGGCCCTTACCTTATCAAAGTCGTCATGGTCCACAAACACGTGATCAATACAAGTCCGGCTGTCGTCAGTCACTCTGGTCGGCAAGTTTATACAGTTTACAAACCCATGTCCACACAAAGTATTCAAGTATCGGTCTACATGCAAGTTGTTTTGTAATATGTCTATATTAATATCTCCAAGAAAAATGTATGTTTTATCTTTCGTTTTTCTTTCGTAAAATCTGTCCAGTTTCTTCAATGAATATGTCTTTGTTACTGTCATGTGTCCTGTATACCGCCAGTAAGCTAAATATAGTTTTGTGAAAAGTAAAGTCAACAGTCAATCCAAAAACGTCACCAATCACCACCTCCGTTACAGTAGCTGATAGTCCCTTTTTCACGTATATAAGTGTCCCATCGTTTCCTGTTTAGTTTCTGTATCGTGCGTGCAACATCGTAACCGTCTAAATCAAAGCAAAAAGCGTCCCCGCCCAGCCAGGTCTCCGTCAAAATGATGATGTCAAACTGAAAGTTGAGTGCCTCGAGTGACACTAATAAATTATTGAAATTTTTAAAATAACTCCTTATATTTAAATGAAGGAGTTTCAATCTATTGATATCTTCAAAAAGTACATGATTACAGACATCACGTGATTCTTCAAACTCCTCGCACCCAACCCCATCATAAACATTTGCATCACCTTCATTTACTACCATTAATAGTAAGTTACTTAATCAAAATAGTACAAAGATAAATAATATTACAATTGAAATGAAATGGAAAACTATAACTATCTCCTCTGATCAAACACCAGGCTATTTACGTCCTACCCAAAACAATAACTCTGTGGTAAAAAGATCTATCTTTATCAATGAATTAACATAATGACATCATGTTGACATAGTTACAAGGAATAAATACATTTAAAAAAACTGATTAATTTTAAGCCCATAGTGCAGAAAAAAAATGGTTATAATGTGTGAGTGAAAACATATCCAACTACCAATAAAATATTGAATATGCAGTTTCGAGTAAAATACATTCATGGTGTTTGATCAATGAAAATCAACTACAACTATTTAGCATGATAATTTTAGTGTTATACATATCAATTATAATTAATGAAAAATAAGTTAAATGTTGGTAAACCAAAGTTATTTTTGGAATGTTAGATCATGAATTAGCTGTGCTGTTATTATTTCGGAAACATTGATTTGAATTACCTGTATATTGAAGTCTTGTAACTATGGGACAATAAATATAAGCTTGTAATTGTTAAAAAAAAAGAAAAAAGAAAAACAGCTGCAATTCATACACAACAACTTAAAATGTTCTGATACTTTTTATTCAAGCTAAACAAAACTAAAAATTTTAAAATAAAAAGAAAAATATTATCTTGGGGTTTTTTAAACTTGTTTAAAATGAAAATATATCAAATGTTTTATCACTAGGCGTACTGCACCAGTTTGGTTTCTTGAAAACAGTATTCACTTAGACAGTTGGAAAAAAAACATTATTTGCATTGCTTTAATAATCATACAACTATTCACTTTAACTTAACATATTAATTTCGAAATTTACATCCTCAGATAAAAAAAAAAGAATAACAAGATTCAGTTTTACATTACTTTAGGCCTACTTATAATTTGCTACTCAGAGCATCAGGACGATTTAAATAGTACTCAGCGCCCATACGAATAAAAATATTGGAGCCTAGGATATATGACTTAATTTAAATCTAATTTATTGGATATCTAATTGTAAAATGAAAAATAAAGCACTTGAAAAAAGAAACTGCCATCTTATTCCTAAACTACAGCTACAAAAGTGTACATATGTGATTTTACGATTTGATATTGTGTTCCTAAGCACAATGAAAAATGAAAAACTCTTTAACAACAACATTCAAATAAGCATACAAGTTCCAAATAAAAATTAGGATATAACACTTGATCTTTAAGCTGATGAGAAAACAAGATAAAATTTAAGTTCTCATGACTTACAGTTCTATTACTCAGAAGCGAGCAGTTTTATCCAAGTCCGAGTGGCCACTTATTCTGACGGCCGAGCTCCATCCACTTTTCGCACCAGCAGCTTGTTGTTTTGACACCCATGCGTACGCCAGTCGTCCTTCCTTCACCTGGGCTCTGCACTGGGCGAGTAGCGCCTTCATGTACACCGTCAAGTGTTCATTGATGTAAATGGCAGATGGCTTGAATTTATGATGGATATTTGAAGCGCAGATCCGCCTTTTAACAGCTCGTGCCGCAGTTAACCATACGTCTCTGGTTCTTCTGGAGACAAATTTGGCGACAATTGATGGGTACAGCGTGCGTTTAGATGACTGGAGTCGATGAGCGATAGCGATATCTCCGTCGTGGAATGGGACCGACAACACCCTCGCCACCTGCGCCATAATCTCGTACACATTCTCACCCTGCGTCACAGAAACACCGGTAATTTCCAAATTGTCGTTCCGGGAGTATTGTTCGAGTTCATGAATTTTAGAGTTCAATTGTGACACATCCAACTTAATCTCGTTATTAATTGCTTTTAGCAACGCACACTCCTGTTTAAGGGCCACATTTTCAGCTTTCACAGAGTCCAAGGATTCACTTAGTTGGCAGAAATCACTCCTTAGTTCTGATATCGACGACTGAATATCTGAGAATTTCGTATCCATTTTAGCGCTGAGGTCGGCAATCGCTTTTCAGAATAGCACCTTTGTCCTCCGCCGCTCTCAGAGCCTGTCATAGACGCCGCATCGTCCTTACACGCGTCACAATTTCCAAGCTGTCTTATCCCGAAGTCTTTGAAATTTCCGATCGCCACCTTTTATACACGATGCATGATAACACATTTCACAAGCACAACACTTTGCCACCTCTGCGTCGTTTATTAATTGTTTGCACTTTGAAACACTGGGCCGACATGATTAAAAATAGATGAAGTGAACACACTCAACTTGTAAACGATAAAATGATATCGTAAAAATTTATTAAAAAGTCGATTATGCTAGTCGCGTAATATAGAATGAAAAAGCACGATCTAACATGAAACGCGTAATGGGCAGGACGCGCCTCGCAGATCAGATAACGAGACCCCTCACTCATCGGAGGTCTGATAACGAGATAGGGTATACTTCAGCTGTGTAGCTTGAAGTAATATTGTTAAGTTTAAAATTTAGTCTGGTGTCAGTACAATATGGAATATAAATCGCAGCTCCTGTGCCATTATCTGTTTTAGACCCATTTGTATAAATAATGAATTTTTCTTTGTAGGTTATGTTTACCATTTCTTGCCATTCATTTTGTAATAAGACATTATTAACGTTTTTTATCTACTTTTCTATTATTTACTAGAATATTGTAGTTTACATTAAAGATAATTAGCTCTAAGGGTAGTAAATGTGCAGCTGTAAATTTGACATAATGGTTTTAAATTGGGTTGATGTGCTGTGCTGTGTTAATTGTTGAAAATATGTACAATGGTTTTTTTTCTTTTTTCTCCAGTAAGGATGATTATCTATTATCATATGTAGATAACTTAAGTTTTCATATCCTGGATGGTTGGAGTGAGTCATAATTTTATAAACAATTCTCTCTGCAAGTGTTATTCTTCTTATGTTTAAGGGAATTACCGCACATTCCGCTTGAAGTCCTATAACTGGAGAGGTCCTAAAAGCTCCTGTGGCTATTCTTAGAGCTTGGTTTTGTACTACTTCTAGTTTATTGAGTATGTTCCTTGGGGCATGACCATATAAAAAAGAACAATAGTCAAGCTTAGCTCTAATTAGGCCTTTGTATATCGCAAGTATGAAGTGGGGATTTGCTCCATTTCTGTTACATTCTAACATCTTTAAAATATTAATATCTTTCAGACATTGTATATGCAATTGTTCAATGTGCGGTTTAAATGATAGTTTATTATCTAAGGTAACACCTAGAATTTTTACCTTATCGGCTACTGTGATCATTTGTCTGTTTACGTAAAAATTGATTCCGAAGTTTAAAGATCTTTTCCGTGTAAATATTGTAACTATACTTTTACTGGGATTAACTTCCAGATTTAACTTTTGAAGTTCTTTACTTAAATTATCCAGTGAATCTTGCATGGTAGGTTGTATTTCGACACAGTCCTTGCTGGATATATAAAGTGCAACATCGTCCGCATATTGCAATGATTGTACTTGTCTGGGCAGACATTGATTAATATCAGCTATATATATGGCAAAAAGTAGAGGACTCATTACACTGCCTTGCGGTATTCCTTTACATGAGCTTCTAATTATTTGGTGGTGAGGAAATACTATAGTAAGTTGCCTATCAATGAGCCATTTGTGACAATGCATAATAAACTTAGCTGGTATTTTAGTCCATAATGTAGGCAGATAAAACATTATCATATGCACTAGTAATGTCTAAAGATGTTAAAATAGTAGTTTCATTGTATGTCAGAGGAGTTTGTAAATTAGATATTAGTTTAACCATGTAATCGGCACAACCCAATTTATTCCTAAATGCATATTGGGTTTCAGGGATGATTTTAAGACTATCAACAAGTCATGTCAGTCTATTTTAACCATTATGTTCATTATCTTAATAAAACATATCAAAGATATAGGTCTGTATGAGTCCTCTTTTTCCTTATCCTTCCCCGGTTTTAAAATTGCTACTACTCTAATTTGTTTCCAGCTTTCCGGCATTCTAATCTCATTGTTCCAAATGCCATTGTAAATATTTAGTAAAAAATTTAGGGATTTAGGTGGCAATTTTTTAATCATTGAATATGTTATGCCATCTAGGCCTGGGGTTGTATCTGATTTTCTTGATTTTATGGCTTTATAAAGTTCTGTCATGTTAAAATTAGTTTCTAAAGCATGCTTACCATAATTCAATACTGTTGGTGCTTTCAATTCCGTGTAATGGGGTACATAATCAGGAATTATATGCTGCATGAATTTATTTGTAAGGTCTCTCACTTTATTATTACTCTAAATATGTTTATCCTTTGAGGTAAGTTGAAAGTCAATACATATTATGTTTATTTATTACAAGTGGTAACTCGCGGTTTTTACACGCAATTTAAATCCTGAGATGACTGATAGTCTAACCTTTTGATTAATTTAATATTTTAGTTTAAAGATGGTGTCCTAAGCCGGGGAGTGAACTTTATTTTGATAAGTGTCTCTGAAATTTCTTAAACTTGTCTCCAATATTTCATATTTTATTAAAAGGCTCCAACGATTTCAGTAACGTTTACTCTATCAGGTCACGTCATAAGTCTAAAATGAGACTAAAGTCGAAGGCCTTACCAAAACTGTAAACCATTAATACACCTATGGTGTAATACATAATTACTTATGGTATTTTTACTGTATTTGAATAAAATTCAAATAAAAACAAAACCATACAGAGAATAACTTCTGCATGTAACATGAAATGTGTACAGTGTAACTGAATTTGTCATGAATTTAACGAATATGTATAAAATTAATTTTTGGTTATTTGGATTTGATTCGAAGCGACACCGTACAATGTGCTATATATGTTTAACATCACTCCAAATCTATAAATAATGAAAATTACAAACAGTTTAAAATGGAGAATTTTACTTTACTTTAAAGATATTCAAAATTATGTATTAAGAGCTTCAAAACCTTTTCGAAATTTTCCGTTTTACAAGATCACTTGAAAAAAATAAAGTATAAACATGGATTTTCTCAATAAATTTTCAATTTATTTTAAATATTTAAAATACTGTTATCCTTGGCCATTTTCAGTATCACACCATTTTGTAGAAAACGTTCAGGTTTCTTATTTGATTAAAATAGATTTTTATACACATTTTAAACTGAAATAATAGAAGATGACTATGTGGGATTTTACTTCTCATCTTAATTTACATTTTATTTCAAAGAAAATTTGATTATGTAAATTTTACGTCATATTTTATATGATATTTTACGATCAAAAGCTTTACTTATTCACGTACAAAAGGTTATTATGTTTAATGGAAGATAACTTACTAAACAATAGATTACAGACGTTTTTTCATTTCACTACTTCCATAGAGACTTAATCGATGATGAAGTTCTACAATTATACACATGTCAAACTGTTATTTGCTACCCAGCCAATAAGTCTTTAAAACGCAATTGTTTCTTTACCGTTTTAATTCTTATTTCCTGAATGCTATATTGATTTTGTATGCTATCTTTTTTTAATGTCAACGTGGGTATGAAAGTTAACAATTTTGATATTGATAATTAATTCTGAATAATAAATTGTACAAAAAAATTAACACATTTCCTTTTGTGGTTGTAAGGACAGCAAGAAGTAACTTATTCAAGTGAAAGGTACGGTACCAGGTGTTTGCCTAATTTTTCAGACTTTGTTAAGTATTACTTTCATATGTAATTTATTGTTTATTTTCATAATTTCATGTATAGCATACGATAGTTAAAACTATAATTAATTTTAATTTTTAAAAAAAAAATTTTAAAAACGGTTTTTTTAATTTTTTTTTTTTAAAAAAAAAATTTTTTTTTTTTAAAAAAATTTTAAAATTTTTTTTAAAAAATTTTTTTTAAAAAAAAGTTTTTTTTTAAAATTTTTCAATTTTTTTTTTTTAAAAAATTTTTTTTTTTTTTTTTTTTTTAAAAGGGGGGTTTTTTTTTTTTTTTTTAAAAAAATTTTTTAAAAAAAAAAAATTTTTTTTTTAAAAAAAATTTTTTTTTTAAAAAAATTTTTTCCCCCAAAAATTTTGGGGGGTTTTTTCTTTTTTTTTTTTTTTAAAAAAAAAAAAAAATTTTTTTGGGTTTTTTTGGGGGAAAAAAAAATTTTAAAAAAATTTTTAAATTTTTAAAAAACCCCGGCTTTTTGGTTTTGGGTTTTTTTTTTAAAAAAAATTTTTTTTTTCCCCCCTTTTTTTTTTTTTTTTTTAAAATTTTAATTTTTTTTTTAAAAAAGGGGGGTTTTTTTTTTTTTTAAAAAAAAAATTTTTTTTTAAATTTTTTTTGGTTTTAAAAAATTTTTTTTTTAAAAAAAAAATTTTTTTTTTGGGGTTTTTTAAAAAAAATTTTTTTAAAAAAATTTTTTGGGTTTTTTTCGGCCCCTTTTTTTTTAAAAATTTTTTTTTTTTTTTTTTTTTTTTTTTTTTTTTAAAAAAAATTTTCCCTTTTTTTTTTAAAAATTTTTTTTAAAAAAAAGGGTTTATTTTAAAAAAAAAAAAAATTTTAATTTTTAATTTTTTTTTAAAATTTTTAAAAATTTTTTAAAAAAACCCAAAGAAAAAAAAAAATTGGGTTTAAAAAAAAGGGGGATGAAAAAATACCCCATTTTTTTTTTTTTTTTTAAAAATTTTTAAAAAAAATTTTTTGGGGGGGGGAAAAAATTTTTAAAAAAAAAAATTTGGAAAAAAAAATTTTTTTTTAAAAAAAATTTTTTTTTTTTTTGGCCCCCTTTTTTTTAAAATTTTTGGGAATTTTTTTTTTAAAAAAAAAATTTTTTTTAAAAAAACCCCAAAATTTTTTTTTAAAAAAAAAAAATTTTTTTTTTTTTTAAAAAAAATTTTAAAAAAAGGTTTTTTTAAAGGGGGCCCCAAAAACCCTTTTTTTTTAAAATTTTTTTTTTTAAAAAAATTAAAAAAATTTTTTTTTTGGGGGAAAAAGGGGGGAAAAAAAAAATTAATTAAAAAAATTTTTGGTTTTTTTAAAAAAAAAAAAAAAATTTTTCCCTTCCCCTTTTTTTTTTTTTTTTAAAGGGGAAAAGGGGGGGGCCCTTTTTTTGGGGGGGTTTTTTTTTCCCTTTTTTTTTTTTAAAAAATTTTTTAAAATTTCCTTTTTAAAACCCTTAAAAAAAAATAAAAAAAACCCAAAAAATTTTTTAAAATTTTTATTTTTTTTTTTGGGAAAAAAAAAAATTAAAAAAATTTAATATTATTTTTTAAATTTTGGGGGAAATTTTTTTTTTGGGAAAAATTTTAAAAAAAAAAAAAAACCCCCTTTTTTTTTTTTTTTTAAAAAAAAAAAAAATTTGGGTTTTTTTTTTAAAAAAAAAAATTTTAAAAAAAAAAAAAATTTTTTTAAAAAAAATTTTTTCCCTTTTAAAAAAAAACCTAAAAAACCCACCCCCCAAAAAAAAAAAATTTTAAAATTTTTAAAAAAAAGGGGGAAAGGAAAAAAAAAAGGGGGGGGGGGGAAAAAAAAAAAAAAAACCCCCCCCGGGGAAAAAACCCCTTTTTTCCCGGGCCCCAAATGGGTTTTTTTTTTTTTGGGGGGTTTGGGGGGGGGTTTTAAAAAAATTTTTTTCCCAAAAAAAATTTTTTAAAACCCTCCAAATTTTAAAAAAAAATGGGGTTTTTTTTTTTTAAAAAAAAGGGGGGGGGGGGGGGGGGGGGGGTTTTTTTTTTTAAAAAAAAAATTTTTTTTTTGGGGGGGGGGGGGGGTTTTTTTTTGGGGGGGGGGGGGGTTTGGGGGGGGGGGGGAAAAATTTTTTTGGGGGGAAAAAATATTTTTTTTTTTAAAAATTTTTTTTTTTTTTAAAAAAAAAGGTTTTGTTTTTCCCCTTTTTTTTTCCCCAATTTTTAAAAGGGGTCCCCCCGGGTTTTCCTTTTTTTTTTTCCCCCCCCCAAAAAGGGAAATTTTTTGGGAAATTAAAATACCCCAAAATTTTTTTAAAAACCCCAAAAAA